>NC_088397.1:101176270-101476270 GCF_034236695.1 Oncorhynchus nerka
TGTGATGGTGTAGACTAAATTACATGGATTTATTGTGATGGTGTAGGTAGACTATATTACATGGATTTATTGTGATGGTGTAGGTAGACTATATTACATGGATTTATTTGACTTTCTCAAATGTAGATGCATCAGTGGCTTGTAGGCTGTGTGTGGAAGCCAGGAGTTGCTGAATGTGTTTATGTTAATTAACGGACAAATACCATGAGAACGGCAGTTATATGATTGACAATCACCGGCTGACCAAATTTCATGACCTCCACAGGCCTAGGTACAACCCATCTGACCTTACCTCCTTTTCTTGGTCGTCATGGAAACTAGTTGAACTCCAGAGTCTGAGTGGTGTGGCCCTGTGAAGGTTACACCCTACCCACTGACTCTATCTAGTTAACTAGCACTGCCTCTCCCTGAGCTAGAGTCAGTGGGTAGGGAGTAAGTATCTAGTTAACTAGCACTGCCTCTCCCTGAGCTAGAGTCAGTGGGTAGGGAGTAAGTATCTAGTTAACTAGCACTGCCTCTCCCTGAGCTAGAGTCAGTGGGTAGGGAGTTAGTATCTAGTTAACTAGCACTGCCTCTCCCTGAGCTAGAGTCAGTGGGTAGGGAGTAAGTATCTAGTTAACTAGCACTGCCTCTCCCTGAGCTAGAGTCAGTGGGTAGGGAGTAAGTATCTAGTTAACTAGCACTGCCTCTCCCTGAGCTAGAGTCAGTGGGTAGGGAGTAAGTATCTAGTTAACTAGCACTGCCTCTCCCTGAGCTAGAGTCAGTGGGTAGGGAGTAACTATCTAGTTAACTAGCACTGCCTCTCCCTGAGCTAGAGTCAGTGGGTAAGGAGTACGTATCTAGTTAACTAGCACTGCCTTTCCCTGAGCTAGAGTCAGTGGGTAGGGAGTAAGTATCTAGTTAACTAGCACTGCCTCTCCCTGAGCTAGAGTCAGTGGGTAGGGAGTAACTATCTAGTTAACTAGCACTGCCTCTCCCTGAGCTAGAGTCAGTGGGTAGGGAGTAACTATCTAGTTAACTAGCACTGCCTCTCCCTGAGCTAGAGTCAGTGGGTAGGGAGTAAGTATCTAGTTAACTAGCACTGCCTCTCCCTGAGCTAGAGTCAGTGGGTAGGGAGTAAGTATCTAGTTAACTAGCACTGCTCTCTCCCTGAGCTAGAGTCAGTGGGTAGGGAATAAGTATCTAGTTAACTAGCACTGCCTCTCCCTGAGCTAGAGTCAGTGGGTAGGGAGTAACTATCTAGTTAACTAGCACTGCTCTCTCCCTGAGCTAGAGTCAGTGGGTAGGGAGTAAGTATCTAGTTAACTAGCACTGCCTCTCCCTGAGCTAGAGTCAGTGGGTAGGGAGTAAGTATCTAGTTAACTAGCACTGCCTCTCCCTGAGCTAGAGTCAGTGGGTAGGGAGTAACTATCTAGTTAACTAGCACTGCCTCTCCCTGAGCTAGAGTCAGTGGGTAGGGAGTAACTATCTAGTTAACTAGCACTGCCTCTCCCTGAGCTAGAGTCAGTGGGTAGGGAGTAAGTATCTGGTTAACTAGCACTGCCTCTCCCTGAGCTAGAGTCAGTGGGTAGGGAGTAAGTATCTAGTTAACTAGCACTGCTCTCTCCCTGAGCTAGAGTCAGTGGGTAGGGAATAAGTATCTAGTTAACTAGCACTGCCTCTCCCTGAGCTAGAGTCAGTGGGTAGGGAGTAACTATCTAGTTAACTAGCACTGCTCTCTCCCTGAGCTAGAGTCAGTGGGTAGGGAGTAAGTATCTAGTTAACTAGCACTGCCTCTCCCTGAGCTAGAGTCAGTGGGTAGGGAGTAAGTATCTAGTTAACTAGCACTGCCTCTCCCTGAGCTAGAGTCAGTGGGTAGGGAGTAAGTATCTAGTTAACTAGCACTGCTCTCTCCCTCTACTGGTCCTATGGGTGCTATACCGTACCATGTGTTCCCTACCTTTTTGTCCTGTAGGTCGGCTGACAGCTCATAGCTCTCAGACAGGGATCGGGAGCATTTGATTGCCTCCTCCTCGGCCTGCTTCCTGAGGATGGACTGGTTGTGCTGCAGCTTGGGTCGTCGAGACCGTGGTTGCCCTGGTAACAGCACGTGGCTGAAGAGATGTCCACCGTCGAAGTGGTCCTGCCCGGTACCGTCTACACTGTGGGTTAGAGGGATGACTCGACTGTATTGGTCTAAAGACCCGCCCACCTCGTAGGCGCAAGCCTCCTCACCTTCCACACTGCAGGGAGAAGAGAGAGAGATCTGTTAGATCACAAGCCTGACCAAGACCTTCAATTAAAGGAGCAGTGGTTTTCTATTTCCTTCAGATGATTAGTTCCTGGCACCTGGGGACTATTGTACACAAACGTTCCAGGCAAAGATCTGCCGGTCTTACAACAATGGTTAAGAACACAAAATGAAAAGATTGTCTCTAGTCAATAAACCCAGTGTTAGTAAGGTACTGTACAGTACCACAGTGGAATGCCAGTGTTAGTAAGGTACTGTACCACAGTGGAATGCCAGTGTTAGTAAGGTACTGTACCACAGTGGAATGCCAGTGTTAGTAAGGTATTGTACCACAGTGGAATGCCAGTGTTAGTAAGGTATTGTACCACAGTGGAATGCCAGTGTTAGTAAGGTATTGTACCACAGTGGAATGCCAGTGTTAGTAAGGTACTGTACAGTACCACAGTGGAAGTAAGGTACTGTACAGTACCACAGTGGAATGCCAGTGTTAGTAAGGCACTGTTCTGTACCACAGTGGAATGCCAGTGTTAGTATGGTACTATACTGTACCACAGTGGAATGCCAGTGTTAGTAAGGTACTGTACCACAGTGGAATGCCAGTGTTAGTAAGGTACTGTACAGTACCACAGTGGAATGCCAGTGTTAGTAAGGTACTGTACCACAGTGGAATGCCAGTGTTAGTAAGGAACTGTACCACAGTGGAATGCCAGTGTTAGTAAGGTACTATACTGTAGCACAGTGGAATGCCAGTGTTAGTAAGGTACTGTACCACAGTGGAATGCCAGTGTTAGTAAGGTACAGTACCACAGTGGAATGCCAGTGTTAGTATGGTACTGTACCACAGTGGAATGCCAGTGTTAGTAAGGTACTGTACCACAGTGGAATGCCAGTGTTAGTATGGTACTGTACCACAGTGGAATGCCAGTGTTAGTAAGGTACTATACTGTACCACAGTGGAATGCCAGTGTTAGTATGGTACTATACTGTACCACAGTGGAATGCCAGTGTTAGTATGGTACTAAACTGTACCACAGTGGAATGCCAGTGTTAGTATGGTACTGTACCACAGTGGAATGCCCGTGTTAATAAGGTATTGTACCACAGTGTAATACCAGTGGTAGTAAGGAACTCTAACCCTGCCCAGAGAGTACTATTTACCCATCTATCTACATATACTATGTGCCCATTTTATCCAGTACCACATTACCCATCTCATTTCTTCACCTTCTACACTCCCAATGGTCATACACTCTAGTATCTTACATGGGTTGTAAAAGTTCACTATTACCAGATTCTCCCCACCTCTACACATCCCCTGTTCACATGCTCCTCTCCCACCTCTACACATCCCCTGTTCACATGCTCCTCTCCCACCTCTACACATCCCCTGTTCACATACTCCTCTCCCTTCTCTACACATCCCCTGTTCACATACTCCTCTCCCACCTATATGAATCCCCTGTTCACATACTCCTCTCCCACCTACATGAATCCCCTGTTTACATGCTCCTCTCCCACCTATATGAATCCCCTGTTTACATGCTCCTCTCCCACCTATATGAATCCCCTGTTTACATACTCCTCTCCCACCTATATGAATCCCCTGTTTACATGCTCCTCTCCCACCTCTACACATCCCCTGTTTACATACTCCTCTCCCACCTATATGAATCCCCTGTTTACATACTCCTCTCCCACCTATATGAATCCCCTGTTTACATGCTCCTCTCCCACCTATATGGATCCCCTGTTTACATGCTCCTCTCCCACCTATATGAATCCCCTGTTTACATACTCCTCTCCCACCTATATGAATCCCCTGTTTACATGCTCCTCTCCCACCTATATGAATCCCCTGTTCACATACTCCTCTCCCTTCTCTACACATCCCCTGTTTACATACTCCTCTCCCATCTATATGAATCCCCTGTTTACATGCTCCTCTCCCACCTATATGAATCCCCTGTTTACATACTCCTCTCCCTTCTCTACACATCCCCTGTTTACATGCTCCTCTCCCACCTATATGGATCCCCTGTTTACATACTCCTCTCCCTTCTCTACACATCCCCTGTTTACATACTCCTCTCCCATCTATATGAATCCCCTGTTCACATGCTCCTCTCCCACCTATATGAATCCCCTGTTCACATACTCCTCTCCCACCTATATGAATCCCCTGTTTACATGCTCCTCTCCCACCTATATGAATCCCCTGTTTACATGCTCCTCTCCCACCTATATGAATCCCCTGTTTACATGCTCCTCTCCCACCTATATGAATCCCCTGTTTACATACACCTCTCCCACCTCTACACATCCCCTGTTTACATACACCTCTCCCACCTCTACACATCCCCTGTTTACATACACCTCTCCCACCTCTACACATCCCCTGTTTACATGCTCCTCTCCCACCTATATGAATCCCCTGTTTACATACACCTCTCCCACCTCTACACATCCCCTGTTTACATACACCTCTCCCACCTCTACACATCCCCTGTTTACATACACCTCTCCCACCTCTACACATCCCCTGTTTACATACACCTCTCCCACCTCTACACATCCCCTGTTTACATACACCTCTCCCACCTCTACACATCCCCTGTTTACATGCTCCTCTCCCTTCTCTACACATCCCCTGTTTACATGCTCCTCTCCCACCTATATGAATCCCCTGTTTACATACTCCTCTCCCACCTATATGAATCCCCTGTTTACATGCCCCTCTCCCACCTATATGAATCCCCTGTTTACATGCTCCTCTCCCACCTATATGAATCCCCTGTTTACATGCTCCTCTCCCACCTATATGGATCCCCTGTTTACATGCTCCTCTCCCACCTATATGGATCCCCTGTTTACATGCTCCTCTCCCACCTATATGAATCCCCTGTTTACATTCTCCTCTCCCACCTATATGAATCCCCTGTTTACATTCTCCTCTCCCACCTCTACACATCCCCTGTTTACATGCTCCTCTCCCACCTATATGAATCCCCTGTTTACATGCTCCTCTCCCACCTATATGGATCCCCTGTTTACATGCTCCTCTCCCACCTATATGAATCCCCTGTTTACATTCTCCTCTCCCACCTCTACACATCCCCTGTTTACATACTCCTCTCCCACCTATATGGATCCCCTGTTTACATACTCCTCTCCCACCTATATGAATCCCCTGTTTACATGCTCCTCTCCCACCTATATGAATCCCCTGTTCACATACTCCTCTCCCACCTATATGAATCCCCTGTTCACATACTCATCTCCCACCTCTATATAAAGCTGCATATAAAGCTGGTAAATATCTCTCAGCTCTCACAAAACTAATACATGCTAAACCAGTTATAATGTTAAAAGATACAAAAGAAGTAATAAGAAACGAGAGTAATGACCATTTTAAAAACTTATAAATCAGAATTAAACAGACTGACTGATCCTATAACCTTCTGAGACTCAACAACCCTGAATCAATTATCAACAGACAAAACATAAACCACTAAAATATTAGATGCTGTTCCAATAGGAGATACTTTTCAAACATTCCCGCTGAGAAAACCACTGGAATGGACGATTTCCCATAGAATCATACTCATCATTTTGGGACAAAGCAGCCCCCCTATTTACACAAATTTGACCGACCACCTGGATTCAGTCTTATATATCAACATTTTGTTTTACATTGGATAAGATTAGAGACTCGGAGCTACAAAATGGTATACCATACACTACAGATGAGGAAAAATGTCAAAGTCATTCTGCTTTGAAAGATGATAAACTTGTAACCTCACTTTTGAGAAAATGTGCCTTGAATAGTTTGGAACACCTATCAATCAAATGTATTTATAAAGTCCTTTTTCATCAGCTGATGTCACAGAGTCCTGTACAGAAACCCAGCCTAAAACCCCAAACAGCAAACAATGCAGGTGTAGAAGCACGGTGGCTAGGAAAAACTCCCTAGAAAGACAGGAACCCAGGAAGAAAACTAGAGGAACTAGGCTCTGAAGGGTGGCCGGTCTCTTCTGGCTGTGCCCGGTGGAGATTGTAACACCTAATGGAGAGCTCTTCTTTGTCTACATCCATTCAGCATCGTTCACACCCTCTTAAGCCTTAGCCCCACCCATTCAGCATCGTTCACACCCTCTTAAGCCTTAGCCCCACCTATTCAGCATCGTTCACACCCTCTTAAGCCTTAGCCCCACCTATTCAGCATCGTTCACACCCTCTTAAGCCTTAGCCCCACCCATTCAGCATCATTCACACCCTCTTAAGCCTTAGCCCCACCCATTCAGCATCGTTCACACCCTCTTAAGCCTTAGCCCCACCCATTCAGCATCGTTCACACCCTCTTAAGCCTTAGCCCCACCCATTCAGCATCGTTCACACCCTCTTAAGCCTTAGCCCCATCCATTCAGCATCGTTCACACCCTCTTAAGCCTTAGCCCCACCCATTCAGCATCGTTCACACCCTCTTAAGCCTTAGCCCCACCCATTCAGCATCATTCACACCCTCTTAAGCCTTAGCCCCACCCATTCAGCATCGTTCACACCCTCTTAAGCCTTAGCCCCATCCATTCAGCATCGTTCACACCCTCTTAAGCCTTAGCCCCACCCATCTCTTTAAGGATTCACACGTGAGGCCATGTGGTAAACACACGCTATATCAAAAAAAGTTTGTCGAAGTCTTAAATTAATAAATTGTGACACAAGAATAACAAAGCTCACTTACAATAACATATTTCAGTGTAATACAGTAAACCAACAAGATATGGATTTATCAATATCATGGATGCCGAAAATGCTTTCGACCAATCGTGAAAGGCCTTTTCTATTCAAAATGTTTAACTTCCAGGCTGAAATAATACATTTAATACAAACGTTGTACACATGTCCTAAAGCAAATATATAGGGACACCTGCATTTGAACCGCTTGCATAAAAAATGAGACAAACGTAACAGGTATCAGAATTAATAAACATGAACATAGACACAGATGATCTCCTAATACAGCACTGAAAACTCAATGCCCCCATTTCACAATACTGAAAACTCAATGCCCCCCCCCATTTCACAATACTGAAAACTCAATGCCCCCCCCATTTCACAATACTGAAAACTCAATGCCCCCCCCATTTCACAATACTGAAAACTCAATGCCCCCCATTTTCACAATACTGAAAACTCAATGCCTCCCCCATTTCACAATACTGAAAACTCAATGCCCCCCCCATTTTCACAATACTGAAAACTCAATGCCCCCCCATTTCACAATACTGAAAACTCAATGCCCCCCCCCATTTTCACAATACTGAAAACTCAATGCCCCCCCATTTTCACAATACTGAAAACTCAATGCCCCCCCCATTTCACAATACTGAAAACTCAATGCCCCCCCCATTTTCACAATACTGAAAACTCAATGCCCCCGCCCCATTTCACAATACTGAAAACTCAATGCCTCCCCCCATTTCACAATACTGAAAACTCAATGCCTCCCCCCATTTCACAATACTGAAAACTCAATGCCTCCCCCATTTCACAATACTGAAAACTCAATGCCCCCCATTTCACAATACTGAAAACTCAATGCCCCCATTTCACAATACTGAAAACTCAATGCCCCCCCCATTTCACAATACTGAAAACTCAATGCCCCCCCCATTTTCACAATACTGAAAACTCAATGCCTCCCCCCCATTTCACAATACTGAAAACTCAATGCCCCCCCATTTTCACAATACTGAAAACTCAATGCCCCCCCCATTTCACAATACTGAAAACTCAATGCCCCCCCATTTTCACAATACTGAAAACTCAATGCCCCCCCCATTTTCACAATACTGAAAACTCAATGCCCCCCCATTTCACAATACTGAAAACTCAATGCCCCCCCATTTTCACAATACTGAAAACTCAATGCCCCCGCCCCATTTCACAATACTGAAAACTCAATGCCTCCCCCATTTCACAATACTGAAAACTCAATGCCTCCCCCATTTCACAATACTGAAAACTCAATGCCTCCCCCATTTCACAATACTGAAAACTCAATGCCCCCCATTTCACAATACTGAAAACTCAATGCCCCCCATTTCACAATACTGAAAACTCAATGCCCCCCCATTTCACAATACTGAAAACTCAATGCCCCCCCCATTTTCACAATACTGAAAACTCAATGCCCCCCCCATTTCACAATACTGAAAACTCAATGCCCCCCCATTTCACAATACTGAAAACTCAATGCCTCCCCCCATTTCACTATACTGAAAACTCAATGCCCCCCTCCATTTTCACAATACTGAAAACTCAATGCCCCCCTCCATTTTCACAATACTGAAAACTCAATGCCCCCCTCCATTTTCACAATACTGAAAACTCAATGCCCCCATTTCACAATACTGAAAACTCAATGCCCCCCTCCATTTTCACAATACTGAACAACTCAATGCCCCCTCCATTTTCACAATACTGAAAACTCAATGCCCCCCTCCATTTTCACAATACTGAACAACTCAATGCCCCCCTCCATTTTCACAATACTGAACAACTCAATGCCCCCTCCATTTTCACAATACTGAACAACTCAATGCCCCCCCTCCATTTTCACAATACTGAACAACTCAATGCCCCCCTCCATTTTCATAATACTGAACAACTCAATGCCACCCCCATTTTCACAATACTGAACAACTCAATGCCCCCCCATTTTCACAATACTGAAAACTCAATGCCCCCCCATTTTCACAATACTGAAAACTCAATGCCTCCCCCATTTTCACAATACTGAAAACTCAATGCCCCCATTTTCACAATACTCTAGAATCTCAGGATAGAAAATGAATGTGGACAAAACTACATAATGGCAATTGGAAAAAGAAAGAAAAACTAATCCAAAGCAATCTTTTAAGTGGACCACAAGAAAATATTAAATACTTAGGATGGGACACCAAACAACACATCCATGAAGACACCTTTATCCCCCCTGAAATCTGGCACCTTTATCCCATTACTCAACATACCTGGAACAATCTCCCCTGAAATCTGGCACCTTTATCTCCCCTGAAATCTGGCACCTTTATCCCATTACTCAACATACCTGGAACAATCTCCCCTGAAATCTGGCACCTTTATCTCCCCTGAAATCTGGCACCTTTATCCCATTACTCAACATCCATGAAGACACCTTTATCCCATTACTCAACATCCATGAAGACACCTTTATCCCATTACTCAACATCCATGAAGACACCTTTATCCCATTACTCAACATCCATGAAGACACCTTTATCTCCCCTGAAATCTGACACCTTTATCCCATTACTCAACATACATGGAACGATCTCCCCTGAAATCTGACACCTTTATCCCATTACTCAACATACATGGAACGATCTCCCCTGAAATCTGACACCTTTATCCCATTACTCAACATACATGGAACGATCTCCCCTGAAATCTGACACCTTTATCCCATTACTCAACATACATGGAACAATCTCCCCTGAAATCTGACACCTTTATCCCATTACTCAACATACATGGAACGATCTCCCCTGAAATCTGGCACCTTTATCCCATTACTCAACATACATGGAACGATCTCCCCTGAAATCTGACACCTTTATCCCATTACTCAACATACATGGAACAATCTCCCCTGAAATCTGACACCTTTATCCCATTACTCAACATACATGGAACAATCTCCTCTGAAATCTGGCACCTTTATCCCATTACGCAACATACATGGAACAATCTCCCCTGAAATCCGGCACCTTTATCCCATTACTCAACATACATGGAACAATCTCCCCTGAAATCCGACACCTTTATCCCATTACTCAACATACATGGAACAATCTCCCCTGAAATCTGGCACCTTTATCCCATTATTCAACATACATGGTACAATCTCCCCTGAAATCTGACACCTTTATCCCATTACTCAACATACATGGTACAATCTCCCCTGAAATCTGACACCTTTATCCCATTACTCAACATACATGGTACAATCTCCCCTGAAATCTGACACCTTTATCCCATTACTCAACATAAATGGAACAATCTCTTCCAAATGGCATGGCTCCCAAAGTTTTTACATGTATTCTCTGTAATACCATTACCCCACCGAAGACATTATTTTATTAAAAAAGTATACTCGGTCATAACAGACTTTATATTCGCAAATAAAATTCATAGAATAAAAAGGAACGTTTTACATCTTCCTAAGTCTGAAGGTGGTTTTAACCTTCCTAAGTCTGAAGGTGGTTTTAACCTTCCTAAATCTGAAGGTGGTTTTAACCTTCCTAAGTCTGAAGGTGGTTTTAACCTTCCTAAGTCTGAAGGTGGTTTTAACCTTCCTAAGTCTGAAGGTGGTTTCAACCTTCCTAAGTCTGAAGGTGGTTTTACACTTCAACTATGACAGACAAAATGAGAAATTGTAGGATTTT
This sequence comes from Oncorhynchus nerka, assembly GCF_034236695.1. NCBI lineage: Eukaryota > Metazoa > Chordata > Actinopteri > Salmoniformes > Salmonidae > Oncorhynchus > Oncorhynchus nerka. Next base: position 101,186,966 of record NC_088397.1, read on the forward strand.
TAATGAATTTATTTGCAAATTATGGTGGAAAATAAGTATTTGGTCACCTACAAACAAGCAAGATTTCTGGCTCTCACAGACCTGTAACTTCTTCTTTAAGAGGCTCCTCTGTCCTTCACTCATTACCTGTATTAATGGCACCTGTTTGAACTTGTTATCAGTATAAAAAACACCACAACCTCAAACAGTCACACTCCAAACTCCACTATGGCCAAGACCAAAGAGCTGTCAAAGGACACCAGAAACAAAATTGTAGACCTGCACCAGGATGCGAAGACTGAATCTGCAATAGGTAAGCAGCTTGGTTTGAAGAAATCAACTGTGGGAGCAATTATTAGGAAATGGAAGACATACAAGACCACTGATAATCTCCATGCAAGATCTCACCCCGTGGGGTCAGAATTATCACAAGAACGGTGAGCAAAAATCCCAGAACCACACGGGGGGACCTAGTGAATGACCTGCAGAGAGCTGGGACCAAAGTAACAAAGCCTACCATCAGTAACACACTATGCCGCCAGGGACTCAAAATCCTGCAGTGCCAGACGTGTCCCCCTGCTTAAGCCAGTACATGTCCAGGCCCGTCTGAAGTTTGCTAGAGAGCATTTGGATGATCCAGAAGAAGATTGGGAGAATGTCATATGGTCAGATGAAACCAAAATATAACTTTTTGGTAAAAACTTGTCGTGTTTGGAGGACAAAGAATGCTGAGTTGCATCCAAAGAACACCATACCTACTGTAAAGCATGGGGGTGGAAACATCATGCTTTGGGGCTGTTTTTCTGCAAAGGGACCAGGACGACTGATCCGTGTAAAGGAAAGAATGAATGGGGCCATGTATCGTGAGATTTTGAGTGAAAACCTTCCATCAGCAAGGGTATTGAAGATGAAACGTGGCTGGGTCTTTCAGCATGACAATGATCCCAAACACACCGCCCAGGCAACGAAGGAGTGGCTTCGTAAGAAGCATTTCAAGGTCCTGGAGTGGCCTAGCCAGTCTCCAGATCTCAACCCCATAGAACATCTTTGGAGGGAGTTGAAAGTCAGTTGCCCAGCAACAGCCCCAAAACATCACTGCTCTAGAGGAGATCTGCATGGAGGAATGGGCCAAAATACCAGCAACAGTATGTGAAAACCAAGTGAAGACTTACAGAAAACGTTTGACCTCTGTCATTGCCAACAAAGGGTATATAACAAAGTATTGAGATAAACTTTTGTTATTGACCAAATTGACCACCATAATTTGCAAATAAATTCATAAAAAATCCTACAATGTGATTTTCTAGATTTTTTTTCTCATTGTCTGTCATAGTTGAAGTATTGCTATGATGAAAATTACAGGCCTCTCTCATCTTTTTAAGTGGGAGAACATGCACAATTGGTGGCTGACTAAATACTTTTTTTGCCCCACTGTATAGTTAAATGCACTAAAGAGGAACAATGGGCCGATATTGAAGATGTGCATGCTCATCCCCAGAATCTTTTCATGTGTCTATTTTCAAAGTATAAAGAACATTGACAACTTATTTATTTATTTAACCTTTATTTAACTAGGCAAGTCAGTTAAGAACAAATTCTTATTTACAATGACGGCCTACCCCGGCCAAACCTGGACGACGCTGGGCCAATCGTGCACCGCCCTATGGGACTCCCAATCACGGCCGGTTGTGATACAGCCTGGATTCAAACCAGGGTGTCTGTAGTGCCTTAGACCTCTGCGCCACTCGGGAGCGAACACAATAACAATATGGAAGAAAATGTAATGCATTCTACAAAAAACAATATCAGTCACAAAAAAAAAGAAATATTTTTTTATCTTTTTTTGGATAGCTTTTCAGAATTCACCGATAAATTGGTCCACATGAAAAACTAAAGACACCATAGATGACTGTGTGGCATATCTGAGACGTGGTTAAGAAAGAGTGTTTTGAATACTGATCATAACCTTTTGGGCAAGACAGATCTTCCAAAGGTGGGGGAGTGGCAATCTTTACCAAGGATCACCTTCAGTGCTCAAGTTTTTTGATTTATTTTACCTTTATTTAACTAGGCAAGTCAGTTAAGAACAAATGTTCAATGACGGCCTAGGAACAGTGGGTTAACTGCCTGTTCAGGGGCAGAACGAAAGACTTGTACCTTATCAGCTCATGGGATTTGAACTTGCAACCTTCCGGTTACTAGTCCAACGCTCTAACCACTAGGCTACCCCAAGTCTGTCCCCAAACAATTTGATTTTCTGGTTTTAAGTATTAAACTTTCAAATGGTTATTTGTTAACTGTTGCTGGGTGTTATCGTCCTCCATCAGCACCGGCCTGTACCCTACCTTCCCTAAACTCTGAATTTGTTTTGCTAGGTGACCTAAACTGGCACATGCTTAAACCACCTGACCAAGTCCTAAGGCAATGGGACTCCCTAAATCTTTCTCAGATTATTACCAATCCCACAAGGTATGACTCCAAACACCCAGAAAAGGCTACTCTCCTCGATGTTATCCTCACAAATAATCCTGGTAGGTATCAGTCTGGTGTTTTCAGTAATGGCCTTAGTGATCTAGAAGGCCAGCATCCCGGAGTTGCCTCTTCACTGTTGACGTTGAGACTAGTGTTTTGCGGGTACTATTTAATGAAGCTGCCAGTTGTGGACTTGTGAGGCGTCTGTTTCTCAAACTAGACACTAATGTACTTGTTCTCTTGCTCAGTTGTGCACCGGGGCCTCCCACTCTTTCTATTATGGTTAGAGATTAGTACACAGCGTTGAACCAGATCTTCAGTTTCTTAGCAATTTCTCACATAGAATAGCCTTCATTTCTCAAAACAAGAATAGACTGATGAGTTTCAGAAGAAAGTTCCTTGTTTCTGGCCATTTTGAGCCTGTAATCAAACCCACAAATGCTAATCCTCTAGATACTCAACTAGTCTAAAGGCCCGTTTTACTGCTTCTTTAATCAGAACAACAGTTTTCAGCTGTGCTAACATAATTGCAAAAGGATTTTCTAATGATCAATTAGCCTTTTAAAATGATCAACTTGGATTAGCTAACACCATTGGAATACAGGACTGATGGTTGCGGATAATGGGCCTCTGTACGCCTGTGTAGAATTCCATAAAAATATCTGCCGTTTCCAGCTACAATAGTCATTTGCAACATTAACAATGTCTACACTGTATTTCTGATCAATTTGATCTTATTTTATTGGACAAAAAAAAATTAGCTTTTCTTTAAAAACAAGGACATTTCTAAGTGACCCAAAATTTTGAACGGTAGTGTATGTTATGTGGTAGGGGAGGTCAGATGTCAGGTAGGTCAAGGCGGTGAAGGGCTTTGTAGGTCAGAAGGAGGACCTTGTAATCAATGCGTTGGAAGACAGGGAGCCAGTGGAGTTCACGGAGGACAGAGGTGATGTGCTGCCAAGACTTAGTTTTGGTGAGTCAGGCTGCAGGTTTGAAACATCTGAAGCTTATGGAGGGAGCATGAGTTGATGATGGTGAGTAGTAAGTTGCAATAGTCAAGACGGGCGGAGATTAATGCATGTATGAGGGTTTCAGCGGCAGGATGGGAGAGGAAGGACCTGACTTTGGCAATGTTACGGAAGTGAAGGAATGAGGATTTGACTGTCTGTCTTTTCTGGTGGTCAAATGAGAGGGTAGTGTCCAGAACGACTCCATGGTTGCATACACGGAGGGAGGGAGAGACAGCAGTGTTGTCAATGGTGAGGGTGCCAGGTTTGGTGAGGGTGGAATCAGTGCCTATGAGGAAGAGTTCAGTTTTTTTCACTGTTGAGCTTGAGGAAGTTCTGTTTAATCCCTGTTGAGTTTGAGGAAGTTCTGTTTAATCCCTGTCGAGCTTGAGGAAGTTCTGTTGCATCCATGTTTTTATTGCAGAGAGGCAGAACTAATGTGGGTCAGATGTGGAATTTGGTGCGGAGGTATATCTGGGCGAGTCAGAGGTGGGTTGAGGAGGGTGCTGAGGTATATCTGGGCGAGTCAGAGGTGGGTTGAGGAGGGTGCTGAGGTATATCTGGGCGAGTCAGAGGTGGGTTGAGGAGGGTGCTGAGGTATATCTGGGCGAGTCAGAGGTGGGTTGAGGAGGGTGCTGAGGTATATCTGGGCGAGTCAGAGGTGGGTTGAGGAGGGTGCTGAGGTATATCTGGGCGAGTCAGAGGTGGGTTGAGGAGGGTGCTGAGGTATATCTGGGCGAGTCAGAGGTGGGTTGAGGAGGGTGCTGAGGTATATCTGGGCGAGTCAGAGGTGGGTTGAGGAGGGTGCTGAGGTATATCTGGGTGAGTCAGAGGTGGGTTGAGGAGGGTGCTGAGGTATATCTGGGCGAGTCAGAGGTGGGTTGAGGAGGGTGCTGAGGTATATCTGGGCGAGTCAGAGGTGGGTTGAGGAGGGTGCTGAGGTATATCTGGGCGAGTCAGAGGTGGGTTGAGGAGGGTGCGGAGGTATATCTGGGAGAGTCAGAGGTGGGTTGAGGAGGGTGCTGAGGTAGATATGGGGGTCATCGACATAGCAGTTTGAACCTGACTAGATTGAGACATTACAATAAGCTATATTGTCCCAGTGTGGTACCATATGCGCAGGGAAGATGTACTGCCATGGTGTTTGACAGGGTTTATGTATGTGGAATGACTGCTGTCATGTTGCCGTCTGTCATGTACAGAGCTGTACAATTACTGTCATCACGGAGGATAATTCCCAATAGCTTGGTCAGCCACTTGTTAACAGGGTCTATCACCTACAGCAACCTGTTGACTACACATGGAGCCCAGCCAGCAGCCTCAGGATGGGAAGTCACCTCTTTCTACTTCATCCACCACATCACAACCTAACCAACCAAATCAACCATCAGTAATGGTACTGATGGAGGCTTGTCTCTGCGTGCTAGATTCCCCTCAGGGTTAATTACACCATGACAAGGCAGAAAACAGGCTGTCCTCTCTCTCCACATCTCTGGCTAGTTAGTAGCTGCAATGAACACAGAGTCAGTGTGTCCTGACCATGGCTAACTAGGACATACTGTCTAGTGTAATGAACAGAGTTATCTCTCTCTCAAATTCAAGCTGCTTTATTGGCATGAAAAACATTGTGTCAATATTGCCAAAGCAACAATGTTTACAATATACATTGTAATAAAATTATAAAGAATAACAAACAATAATATAAATGGTAGTAAATAATAATTTCAAAAATGTAATAAAATAACAATGAAATGGTAAGTCAGTAGTAGAATAGTAGTATATAATACATAGAAAAAGTGAAACATGGAAAATTAAACTAACTTTTAACTAAATAACTGTCATCTTCACCATTACATTAGTACTACAACTACCATCATCATTACTACTACTACAACTACCATTACCATCACCACCCATACCACTACTACCACCACCATCACTACCACCACCACCACTAAACTTCTATCATTACCATCACTACCACCACCACTACCACTACCACTACTACTACTACCACCAAACTGCTATCATTACCATTACCACCCATACCTCTACTACTACCACTAAACTGCTATCATTACCATTACCACCCATACCACTACTACCACCACTAAACTGCTATCATTACCATTACCACCCATACCACTACTACCACCACTAAACTGCTATCATTACCATTACCACCCATACCACTACTACCACCACTAAACTGCTATCATTACCATTACCACCCATACCACTACTACTACTACTACTACCACTAAACTGCTATCATTACCATTACCACCCATACCACTACTACTACCACTAAACTGCTATCATTACCATCACCACCCATACCACTACTACTACCACCACCACTAAACTGCTATCATTATCATTACCACCCATACCACTACTACTACTACTACTACTACTACTACCACTAAACTGCTATCATTACCATTACCACCCATACCACTACTACTACTACCACTAAACTGCTATCATTACCATTACCACCCATACCACTACCACTAAACAGCTATCATTACCATTACCACCCATACCACTACTACTACCACTAAACTGCTATCATTACCATTACCACCCATACCACTACTACTACTACCACTAAACTGCTATCATTACCATTACCACCCATACCACTACCACTAAACAGCTATCATTACCATTCCCACCCATACCACTAACACTAAACTGCTATCATTACCATTCCCACCCATACCACTACTACTACCACTAAACAGCTATCATTACCATTCCCACCCATACCACTACTACTACTACCACTAAACTGCTATCATTACCATTACCACCCATACCACTACTACCACCACTAAACTGCTATCATTACCATCTTCACCATTACATCAGTAATACTCCTACCATCATCATTACTACTAAGAAACTGCTCTCACTACCATCATTACTATTACTATTTACAATGATAATCACAAAAATAATAATAGTAATAACAATAATATTATTGTCAATAACAATAATAAAAAAAAATAAGTTGTTTACTATGCAGATGTTATTATTCAGTGTCCCTCAGGCTATGGCAGGAAAATACATATTTGGCTGCAAGAGGAGCCATTGCTCCTTGCCCATGAGTATTTTTAGTTTTTCCTCTGGGTTTAGTAAGTTAACATTTGGAATAAATGTAGTCCTTTCTGTGAATAATGAATCACTTGGTGAGGAACATTTCTCACAGTAAAGGAGAACGTGCATCTCTTTCTACCTCCCCTGTCGTGCAGTGACCACATACACACTCCTCTTTGGGTAGCCATGTCTTTTTATGTCTGCCGGTTTCTATTGCCAGTTGGTGGTCACTCAGCCTGTACTTGGTAAGGATCGGTCTCTGCTTCGTGTCTCTGACAGAGTAGAGATAATCAGCCATTTCATATTCTCTGTTTAGGGACAGATAGCAATTTAGTCGGTTTTGGGATTTTGTTTCGTTCTTCCAATGTTGTAAATATGATTCCTTTGATTGGTTCATGATTTTGTTTATTGAAATTCTTTATTTTGAAGCAGTGCTAGTGTCAGCTTGGTTGGTCCAACACCGGCTGACAGAGGGCTCGTTTCTGGGCTCAGCTTGGTTGGTCCAACACCGGCTGACAGAGGGCTCGATTCTGGGCTCAGCTTGGTTGGTCCAACACCGGCTGACAGAGGGCTCGTTTCTGGGCTCAGCTTGGTTGGTGAGGTCCAACACCAGCTGACAGAGAGGGCTCGTTTCTGGGCTCAGCTTGGTTGGTCCAACACCGGCTGACAGAGAGGGCTCGTTTCTGGGCTCAGCTTGGTTGGTGAGGTCCAACACCATCTGACTGAGGGCTCGTTTCTTCTAGGCTCAGCTCTTGGGTTTGAAGTGCTTTAAATTGCAGACTTGAATACGGACTTGAATTTAGATGTATCCAAAATGTTTATGGTATTTTCATTACCACTGGAAAGCGGCCCAATTGTACCCTATATGCATTAGTTGGTGTATTTCTTTGGACTTGTAGAATTTTATTGAGTTGCCCCAAACCTCACTTCCGTAAAGAGCTATTGGTAAGATTACACAGTCAACTATTTTGGTCTAAATTGGGATGTTGAAAAATGTCATTCTTTGAGTGCATTCACTGCCATATTAAAGTTTCCCGATGCAGATATGGTCAGACCAAGGTATGAGTCATTTTTAGTGTGTTCAATTATTGTGTTGTTCAGGGTGTATTTATATTTGTGTTTCTGACATTATTTTTTTTTTTTTTGGGGGGGGGATCACAACTTTCATCTTTTTATTACTGCCAGGGCCCAATTATGTTAATTTTGCTCTAGAATGTTGAGGTGCTGTTGAAGACATTTTACATTTACATTTAAGTCATTTAGCAGACGCTCTTATCCAGAGCGACTTACAAATTGGTGCGTTCACCTTAAGACATCCAGTGGAACAGCCACTTTACAATAGTGCATCTAAATCTTTTAAGGGGGGGGGGTGAGAAGGATTACTTTATCCTATCCTAGGTATTCCTGAAAGAGGTGGGGTTTCAGGTGTCTCCGGAAGGTGGTGATTGACTCCGCTGTCCTTTGACCTTTGGTTGGTGATAGAAGTACCAAATCATCAGCATATTAATGGCCCATTTTCAGGACCCTGTCTTTCAAAGATCATTAGTAAAAATCCAAATAACTTGGAAGGGTCCGTCATGGTCTGGGGCGGTGTGTCACAGCATCATCGGACTGAGCTTGTTGTCATTGCAGGCAATCTCAACACTGCATTACAGGAAAGACATCCTCCTCCCTCATGTGGTACCCTTCCAGCAGGCTCATCCTGACATGACCCTCCAGCATGACAATGCTACCAGCCATACTGCTCGTTCTGTGCGTGATTTTCAGCAAGACAGGAATGTCAGTGTTCTGCCATGGCCAGCGAATAGACAGGATCTCAATCCCTTTGAGCACATCTGGGACCTGTTGGATCGGAGGGTGAGGGCTAGGGCCATTCCCCCCAGAAATGTCCGGGAACTTGCAGGTGCCTTGGTGGAAGAGTGGGGTAACATGTCACAGCAAGAACATTATTTCATTTATGTTAGTCACATGTCTATGGAATTGGTTCAGTTTATGTCTCAGTTGTTGAATCTTATGTTCATACAAATATTTTCACAAGTTTGCTGAAAATAAAACGCAGTTGACAGTGAGAAGACATTTCTTTTTTTGCTGAGTTTAGCAGGTATTTTACCTCTGTCGAACTGTGTGTGTCCTGGGGCTGGAGAATGGTCCAACATGTTTGCTAATTCACTGATATAAATGTTTAAAAGATTTGGACTCAAACTGCAGCCTTGTCTCACACCTCACCATTGTGAAAATAATTATGTTCTTTGGTTTTTGACAATTATTGCACACTTGTTTTCTGTGTACAAACATTTTATTAAGTCATACACATTACTAATAAGCCCACAGAATTTTGTAGAACAGCCCTTTGTGCCAAATATAATCAAATGCTTGTTTAAAGTCAATAAAGCAAGCAAAAGCCCTCTTTTTTTTGGTGGACGTGTTTATTAATTAGTGTGCGTAAGGTGTATGGTCAGTAGTGCGATGGTTGAGGAGAAAGACAATTTGACATTTACATTTTTTTTCATTAAGTAAGGTTTGGAATCTTGAATTCAAAAAGCTACAGAAAGTATCATTTTGCTGTTTACGCAAATTCCCCTGTAATTATCAGGGTCTGATTTAGTCTCCAATTTTGTGGACAGGAGAGATGAGCCCCTGGTTCCAGACATCAGGAAAACAGACAGAGGTTGATACCATATTGAACAATTTAAGCATTTTGTAACTCAGGTGTGTCGTTTTCAGCAATTCCTTTCTGATGTTATCTAAACCACAAGCCTTCTTTGATTTGATAGATTTGAGCTTTTCATTTAGTTCTTGTTTGGTTATTGGGTAATCTAATGGATTTTGGTTGTTTTTAATGACTGATTCAAGAATGTTCAATTTTTCTTGAATTTCTAATTGGTTACGTTGTAAGTTATTTTGTTGGATGTTTTTTTGTATAGATTATCAAAATAAGTTTCCCAAATTCCTTAATCTAATTACTGTGGCTTTGTCGTGCTTAACTTGTTCCAAATGTCCCAGAACTGATTTTGGTCAATTACGTTTTCGATTTCATCAAGTGACTTATTGTTATAATTCAATTCTCTCTCCCTCGCTCAGCTGAAGATGTATTAACTCTAAAGCCCTCTGATGCTGACATTACTTATTTAAACCCTCCTGAATTATTTTACATTAAAACAGCCTCTATGCATTTAGCTACAAACTGGCCTGGTGAACAGACCAGCTGAGACATAAGCAGGTGTTATATTTTTATTATCCTGGAAAGTCATTCATATGCAACGGTATTTCACATGAAATGTAAAAATAAGCACCCATTTCTACCATTTATACCATTTCTACCATTTCTTCAACAGCAATGGATAAGAATATTGTGACATTTATCTTAAATATACAATCCAATGCAGTTGAAAAAATGGGTGATCATATTTACAGTGAAACCTGCTGGTTTAAAGGAAACAAGGTATTAACCCTAACCCTGCTGAGCTGGCTTATTAAACCCAACCAACTAATGCACATTAACATCCACACCGCAAAATGAGAAGGAGATAACGCTACAGAATGGTAGATGTGATGTCAGCTGGATGTAAAGTGAGAGAGAGAGGCCTGTATATCTGTCCACTAAGTGAGCTAGAGGTGGATGTGTTGATGTCAGCTGGATGTAAAGTGAGAGAGAGAGGCCTGTATATCTGTCCACTTAGTGAGCTAGAGGTGGATGTGTTGATGTCAGCTGGATGTAAAGTGAGAGAGAGAGGCCTGTATATCTGTCCACTTAATGAGCTAGAGGTAGATGTGTTGATGTCAGCTGTATGTAAAGTGAGAGAGAGAGGCCTGTATATCTGTCCACTTAGTGAGCTAGAGGTGGATGTGTTGATGTCAGCTGGATGTAAAGTGAGAGAGAGAGGCCTGTATATCTGTCCACTTAGTGAGCTAGAGGTGGATGTGTTGATGTCAGCTGGATGTAAAGTGAGAGAGAGAGGCCTGTATATCTGTCCACTTAATGAGCTAGAGGTAGATGTGTTGATGTCAGCTGTATGTAAAGTGAGAGAGAGAGGCCTGTATATCTGTCCACTTAGTGAGCTAGAGGTGGATGTGTTGATGTCAGCTGGATGTAAAGTGATAGAGAGAGGCCTGTATATCTGTCCACTTAGTGAGATTGAGGTACAGTACCAGTCAGAAGTTGACACACCTACTCATTCAAGGGTTTTTCTGTATTTTTTTATTTTGACTATTTACCACCACAGACAGATGCTGGCACTAAGACCGCACTCAGTCAGCTGTGTAAGGAAATAAGCAAACAGGAAACCACTCACCCAGAGGCGGCGCTCCTAGTGGCCGGAGACAATCAGTTCTACCAAATTTTCATCAACATGTTAAATGTGCAACCAGAGGGGAAAAAATCTAGATCACCTGTACTCCACACACAGAGACACTTACAAAGCTCTCCCTCGCCCTCCATTTGGTAATTCCGACCACAACTCTATCCTCCTGATTCCTGCTTACAAGCAAAAATTAAAGCAGGAAGCACCAGTGACTCAGTCCATAAAAAAGTGGTCAGATGAAGCAGATGCTAAACTACAGGACTGTTTTGCTATCACAGACTGAAACATGTTCCGCTTTCAAGGTGCGGGACTGTAACCTGGAAGCTTATAAGTACTCCTGCTATGCCCTGCGACGAACCATCAAACGGGCAAAGCGTTGAAACAGGACTAAGATTGAATAATACAACACCGGCTTTGACGCTCGTCGGATGTGGCAGGGCTTGCAAACTATAACAGACTACAAAGGGAAGCTTAGCCACAAGCTGCCCAGTGACACATGCCTACCAGATGAGCTAAATTACGTCTATGCTCGCTTCGAGGCAAGCAACACTGAGGCTAGCAACATTGACATATTCAATCTGTCCCTGTCAGAGTCTGTAATACCAACATGTTTCAAGCAGACCACCATAGTCCCTGTGCCCATCTACACTAAGGTAATCAGCCTAAATGACTACCGACCCGTAGCATTCACGTCTGTAGCCATGAAGTGCTTTGAAAGGTTGGTAATGGCTCACATCAACACCATTATCCCAGAAACCCTAGACCCACTCTAGACCCACAATTTGCATTCCGCCCAAACAGATCAACAGATGATGAAATCTCTATTGCACTCCACACTGCCCTTTCCCACCTGGACAAAAGGAACACATTACGTGAGAATGCTATTCATTGACTACAGCTCAGCGTTCAACACCATAGTGCCCTCAAAGCTCATCAATAAGCTAAGGATTCTGGGACTAAACACCTCCCTCTGCAACAGGATCCTGTACTTCCTGACGGGCCACCCCCAGGTGGTGAGGGTAGATAGCAACACATCTGCCAAGCTGATCCTCAACACTGGAGCTCCCCAGGGATGCGTTCTCAGTCCCCTCCTGTACTTCCTGTTCACCAACGACTGCATGGCCAGGCACTACTCCAACACCATCATTAAGTTTGCAGATGACACAAGTGGTAGGCCTGATCACCGACAATGACGAGACAGCCTATAAGGAGGAAGTCAGAGACCAGGCAGGGTGGTGCCAGAATAACAACCTCTCCCTCAACGTAACCAAGACTAAGGAGATCGTTGTGGACTACAGGAAAAGAAGGACCAAGCATGGCCCCATTTTCATCGACAGGGCTGTAGTGGAGCAGGTTGAGAGCTTCAAGTTCCTTGATGTCCACATCACCAACAAACTAACATGGTCCAAACACATCAAGACAGTTGTGAAGAGGGCACGACAAAGCCTATTCCCCCTCAGGAAACTAAAAAGATTTGGCATGGGTCCTGAGATCCTCAAAAGGTTCTACAGCTGCAACATCGAGAGCATCACAAGCCTGGTACGGCAACTGCTCGGCCTCTGACTGCAAGGCACTACAGAGAGTAGTGCGTACGGCCCAGTACATCACTGGGGCTAAGCTGTCTGCCATTCAGGACCTCTACACTTGGCGGTGTCAGAGGAAGGCCCTAAAAATTGTCAAAGACCCCAGCCACCCCAGTCATAGACTGTTCTCTCTACTACCGCATGGCAAGTGGTACCGGAGTGCCAAGTCTAGGACAAAAAGGCTTCAACAGTTTTTACCCCCAAGCCATAAGACTCCTGAACAGACTCCTGAACAGGTAACCAACCCCTTCTTTTACAGTGGTGCTACTCTCTGTTCATCATATATGCATAGTCACTTTAACCATATCTACATGTACATACTACCTCAATCAGCCTGACTAACCGGTGTCTGTATGTAGCCTCGCTATTTTATAGCCCCGCTACTGTTTATAGCCTGTCTTCATTTCACTAAGTTCTACACCTGTTGTATTCAGCACACATGACAAATAAACTTTGATTTGATTCTACATTGTTGAATATTAGTGAAGACATCAAAACTATGAAATAATACATGGAATCATTTAATTTAAAGTGTTCAACAAATCAAAATATATTTTATATTTGAGATCCCTCAATGCCGTCACCCTTTGCCTTGATGACAGCTTTGCACACTTTTGGTATTCTCTCAACCAGCTTCACCTGGAATGCTTCTCCAACAGTCTTGAAGGAGTTCCCACATATGATGAGCACTTGTTGGCTGATTTTCATTCACTCTGCTGTCCAACTCATCCCAAACCATTTCAATTGGGTTGAGGTCGGGGGATTGTGGAGGCCAGGACATCTGATGCAGCACTCCTTCACTCTCCTTCTTGGTCAAATAGCCCTTACACAGCCTGGATGTGTGTTGGGCAATTGTCCTGTGAAAAACAAATGATAGTCCCACTAAGAACAAACCAGATTGGATGGCGTATTGCTGTAGAATCCTGTGGTAGCCATGCTGGTTAAGTGCGCCTTCAATTCTAAATACGTCACAGGTCACAGACAGTGTCAACAGCAAAGCATCCCCACACCTCCTCCTCCATGCTTCACGGTGGGAACCACACATGTAGAGATTTTTTTTTCTTATTTTTCCCCCACCTTTATTTAACCAGGTAGGCTAGTTGAGAACAAGTTCTCATTTGCAACTGCGACCTGGCCAAGATAAAGCATAGCAGTGTGAACAGACAACACAGAGTTACACATGGAGTAAACAATTAACAGGTCAATAACACAGTAGAAAAAAGAGTCTATATACATTGTGTGCAAAAGGCATGAGGAGGTAGGCGAATAATTACAATTTTGCAGATTAACACTGGAGTGATAAATGATCAGATGGTCATGTACAGGTAGAGATATTGGTGTGCACAAGAGCAGAAAAGTAAATAAATAAAAACAGTATGGGGATGAGGTAGGTAAAATTGGGTGGGCTATTTACCGATGGACTATGTACAGCTGCAGCGATCGTTTAGCTGCTCAGATAGCAAATGTTTGAAGTTGGTGAGGGAGATAAAAGTCTCCAACTTCAGCGATTTTTGCAATTCGTTCCAGTCACAGGCAGCAGAGAACTGGAAGGAAAGGCGGCCAAATGAGGTGTTGGCTTTAGGGATGATCAGCGAGATACACCTATTCTGCATCTCACAAAGACACAGCGGTTGGAACCAAAAATCGTACATTTTGACTCATCAGACCAAAGGACAGATTTCCACCAGTCTAATGTCCAATGCTTTCGTTTCTTGGCCCAAGCAAGTCTCTTCTTCTTATTGGTGTCCTTTAGTAGTGGTTCCTTTGCAGCAATTCGACCATGAAGACCTGATTCAGGCAGTCTCCTCTGAATAGATGTTGTTGAGATGTGTCTGTTACTTGAACTCTGTGAATAATTAATTTGGCCTGAAATTTCTGAGGCTGGTAACTCTAATTAACTTGAACTCCTCTGCAGTAGAGGTAACTGCGTCTTGCTTTCCTGTGGCAGTCCTCATGAGAGCCAGTTTCATCATAGCGTTTGATGGTTTTTGCGACTGCACTTGAAGAAACTTTCAAAGTTTTTCAAATGTTCTGAATTGACTTACCTTCATGTCTTAAAGTAATGATGGACTGTTGTTTCTCTTTGCTTATTTGAGCTGTTTTTGCCATAATATGGACATAGCCCTATTTGGTAATATACCATCTTCTGTATACTACCCCTACCTTGTCACAACACAACTGATTGGCTCAAACACATTAAGAAGGAAATAAATTCCACCAAATTCACACTTAACAAGGCACACGTTAATTGAATTGCATTCCAGGTGACAACCTCATGAAACTGGTTGAAAGAATGCCAAGAGTGTGCAAAGGGTGGGTGCTTTGAATAATATAAAACATATATTTTGACTTGACATTTCTTTGGTTACTACATGATTCCACATTTGTTATTTCATAGGTTAGTACTTCCGGCGCCGACAGAGATGGCCGCCTCGCTTCGCGTTCCTAGGAAACTACGGAGTTTTTGTTTTTTTTACGTGTTATTTCTTACATTGGTACCCCAGATAATCTTAGGTTTCATTACATACAGTCGGGAAGAACTACTGAATATAAGAGCAACATCAACTCACCATCAGTACGACCAGGAATATGACTTTCCCGAAGCAGATCCTGTGTTCTGCCTTCCACCCAGGACAACGGAATGGATCCGGCAACCCAAAACAAAGACGTCGTAAAAGAGGCAAACGAAGCGGTCTTCTGGTCAGGCTCCGGAGAAGGGCACATTGCGCACCACTCCCTAGCATACTACTCACCAATGTCCAGTCCCTTGACAACAAGGTTGATGAAATCCGAGCAAGGGTAGCATTCCAGAGGGACAACGTTCTTTGCTTCACGGAAACTTGGCTTACTCGAGAGACGCTAACGGAATCGGTGCAGCCAGCTGGTTTCTTCACGCATCGCGCCGACAGAAACAAACATCTTTCTGGTAAAAAGAGACGGAGGGCAGAGGAGACGGAGGGCAGAGGAGACGGAGGAGAGGGGCGAGGGCGTATGCCTTATGATTAACGAGACGTGGTGTGATCATAACAACATACAGGAACTCAAGTCCTTCTGTTCACCTGACTTAGAATTCCTCACAATCAAATGTCGTCCGCATTATCTAACAAGGGAATTCTCTTCGATTATAAAAACATCCGTTTATATCCCCCCCCCAAGCAGACACATCGATGACCCTGAACAAACTTTATTTGACTCTTTGCAAACTGGAAACCACATATCCTGAGGCTGCATTCATTGTAGCTGGGGATTTTAACAAGGCTAATCTGAAAACGAGACTCCCTAAATTGTTTCAGCATATCGATTGCACAACCAGGGCTGGTAAAACCTTGGATCATTGCTATTCTAACTTCCGCAACGCATATAAGGCCCTCCCAGAAACTAAAACAAGAAGCTCCTGCGCTCAGGTCTGTTCAACGCTGGTCCGACCAATCTGATTACACGCTTCAAGACTGCTTCGATCACGTGGATTGGGATATGTTACGCATTGCGTCCAACAACAACATTGACGAATACGCTGATTCGGTGAGCGAGTTCATTAGAAAGTGCATTGATGATGTCGTTCCCATAGCAACGATTAAAAAATTCCCAAACCAGAAACCGTGGATTGAATTGCAGCATTCGTTTGAAACTGAAAGCACAAACCACACAAACATAACCGAATACAAACAGTGTAGCTATTCCCTCCGCAAGGCAATCAAACAAGCTAAGCGTCAGTATAGAGACAAAGTAGAGTCACAATTCAACGGCTCAGACACGAGGTATATGTGGCAGGGTCTACAGACAATCACTGATTACAAAAAGAAAACCAGCCCCGTCACGGACCAGGATGTCTTGCTCCCAGACAGACTAAATAACTTTTTTGCCCGCTTTGAGGACAATACAGTGCCACTGACACGGCCCGCAACCAAAACCTGCGGACTCTCCTTCACTGCAGCTGACGAGAGGAAAACATTTAAACGTGTTAACCCTCACAAGGCTGTAGGCCCAGACGGCATCCCCAGCAGCGTCCTCAGAGCATGCGCAGACCAGCTGGCTGGTGTGTCTACGGACATATTCAATCAATCCTTATCCTAGTCTGCTGTTCCCACATGCTTCAAGAGGGCCACCATTGCCCCTGTTCCCAAGAAAGCTAAGGTAACTGAGCTAAATGACTACCGCCCCGTAGCACTCACTTCCGTCATCATGAAGTGCTTTGAGAGACTAGTCAAGGACCATATCACCTCCACCCTACCCGACACCCTAGACCCACTCCAATTTGCTTACCGCCCAAATAGGTCCACAGACGATGCAATCTCAACCACACTGCACACTGCCCTAACCCATCTGGACAAGAGGAATACCTATGTGAGAATGCTGTTCATCGACTACAGCTCAGCATTTAACACCATAGTACCCTCCAAACTCGTCATCAAGCTCTGGGTCTCGACTCCGCCCTGTGCAACTGGGGCATTGTTGGAACTAGAAGCACAAGCATTTCGCTACACTCGCATTAACATCTGCTAACCATGTGTATGTGACAAATACATTTGATTTGATTTGATTTGGATTTGATTTGAAGGTTTGATATAGAAAATAGTCTAAATAAAGCAAAACCCTGGAATACGTAGGTAGTAGACCAAACTTTTGACTGGAACTGTAGATGTGTTGATATCACCTGTGTGTTTCAGCAGAGAGCGAGAGAGAGGTAGTCTGCTATTCCAGGACTTGGTTAACGTATCAATGGAAAAGGAAACATGAGCTTCTCTCTCTGAGCAGCCATAGAGAAGACGAAGGAATAAAGTAGTGTCAGTAACCGAGGCCACAGAGAAATAGGAGGGAAATTGATCTCCTCTTCCACAGCATTAAATCATTTTTCATCTTTGAAGACACACAGTCAAGGACAGATGAGCAATTCTAATCAAGAGATGAACACAACAACACCCCCACCATCTCTCCTAGTTCACCAACACTCCACCATGTCTCCTAGTTCACCAACACTCCACCATGTCTCCTAGTTCACCAAGACCCCAAACAACTCTCCCAGTTCAACAACATCCCCACCAACTCTCCTAGTTCAACAACATCCCCACCAACTCTCCTAGTTCAACAACATCCCCACCATCTCTCCTATTTCAACAACACCCCCACCATCTCTCCTATTTCAACAACACCCCCAGCAACTCTCCTAGTTCAACAACACCCCCACCAACTCTCCTAGTTCAACAACACCCCCAACATCTCTCCTATTTCAACAACACCCCCACCATGTCTCCTATTTCAACAACACCCCCACCATCTCTCCTATTTCAACAACACCCCCAGCAACTCTCCTAGTTCAACAACACCCCCACCAACTCTCCTAGTTCAACAACACCCCCACCAACTCTCCTAGTTCAACAACACCCCCAGCAACTCTCCTAGTTCAACAACACCCCCACCAACTCTCCTATTTCAACAACACCCCCACCATCTCTCCTATTTCAACAACACCCCCACCAACTCTCCTAGTTCAACAACACCCCAGCAACTCTCCTAGTTCAACAACACCCCCACCATCTCTCCTATTTCAACAACACCCCCAGCAACTCTCCTAGTTCAACAACACCCCCACCAACTCTCCTAGTTCAACAACACCCCCAACATCTCTCCTAGTTCAACAACACCCCCACCAACTCTCCTATTTCAACAACACCCCCACCACCTCTCCTATTTCAACAACACCCCCACCACCTCTCATAGCTCACCAACATCCCCACCAACTCTCCTAGTTCACAAACACCCCCACCATCTCTCCTAGTTCAACAACACCCCCACCAACTCTCCTAGTTCAACAACATCCCCACCATCTCTCCTAGTTCAACAACACCATCCATCCTACTTCCACAACACCAGAACATCTCTCCTAGTCCACCAACACCCCCACCATCTAACATAGCTCACCAACACCCCCACCAACTGTCCTAGTTCAACAACACCCCCACCATCTCTCCTAGTTCAACAACACCCCCACTCTCTCTCCTAGTTCAACAACACCCCCACTCTCTCTCCTAGTTCACCAACACCCCCACCATCTCTCTTAGATCAACAACACCCCACCATCTCTCCTCGTTAAAAAACCCACCATCTCTCCTAGTTCAACAACACCCTCACCATCTCTCCTAGTTCAACAACACCCCAACATCTCTCCTAGTTCAACAACACCCCCAACATCTCTCCTAGTTCAACAACACCCTACCCATCTCTCCTAGTTCACCAACACCCCCACCATCTCTCCTAGTTCACCAACACCCCCACCATCTCTCCTAGTTCAACAACACCCCCACCCATCTCTCCTAGTTCAACAACAACCCCACCATCTCTCCTAGTTCAACAACACCCCCACCATCTCTCCAAGTTCAACAACACCCCCACTCTCTCTCCTAGTTCAACAACACCCCCCCATCTCTCCTAGTTCAACAACACCCCCACCCATCTCTCCTAGTTCAACAACACCCCCACCCATCTCTCCTAGTTCAACAACACCCCCACCCATCTCTCCTAGTTCAACAACAACCCCACCATCTCTCCTAGTTCAACAACAACCCCACCATCTCTCCTAGTTCAACAACACCCCCACCATCTCTCCTAGTTCAACGCAAAACACCATCTCTCCTAGTTCAACGCAAAACACCATCTCTCCTAGTTCAAAAAAACTCCCATCATCTCTCCAAGTTCAACACACCCACCATCTCTCCTAGTTCAACACCCTCACCATCTCTCCTAGTTCACCAACACCCCCACCATCTCTCCTAGTTCGACAACACCCCCACCATCTCTCCTAGTTCGACAACACCCCCACCATCTCTCCTAGTTCACCAACACCCCCACCATCTCTCCTAGTTCAACAACACCCTACTCATCTCTCCCAGTTCACCAACACCCCCACCATCTCTCCTAGTTCACCAACACCCCACCATCTCTCCTAGTTCACCAACACGCCACCATCTCTCCTAGTTCAACAACACCCCCACCCATCTCTCCTAGTTCAACAACATCCCCACCAACTCTCCTAGTTCAACAACACCCCCACCATCTCTCCTAGTTCACCAACACCTCCAATATCTCTCCTAGTTCAACGCAAAACACAATCTCTCGTAGTTCAACAACACCCCCACCCATCTCTCCTAGTTAAACAACACCCCCGCCATCTCTCCTAGTTCACCAACACCTCCAATATCTCTCCTAGTTCAACGCAAAACACAATCTCTCCTAGTTCAACGCAAAACACAATCTCTCGTAGTTCAACAACACCCCCACCCATCTCTCCTAGTTCAACAACACCCCCACCCATCTCTCATAGTTCAACAACACCCCCACCGTCTCTCCTAGTTCAACAAAAACACCATATCTCCTTGTTCAAAAACACCCCCACCATCTCTCCTAGGTCAACAACACCCCCACCATCTCTGCTAGTTCAACAACACCCTCACCATCTCTTCTTGTTCAACAACACCCTCACCATCTCTCCTAGTTCAACAACACCTTCACCATCTCTCCTAGTTCAACAACACCCTCGACATCTCTCCTAGTTCAACAACACCCCCACCATCTCTCTTAGATCAACAACACCCCCACCATATCTCCTCGTTAAAAAACCCCACCATCTCTCCTAGTTCAACAACACCCTCGCCATCTCTCCTAGTTCAACAACACCCCCAACATCTCTCCTAGTTCAACAACACCCTACCCATCTCTCCTAGTTCACCAACACCCCCACCCATCTCTCCTAGTTCAACACCCCCACCATATCTCCTCGTTAAAAAAAAACACCATCTCTCCTAGTTCAACAAAACTCCCATCATCTCTCCTAGTTCAACAAAACTCCCATCATCTCTCCCAGTTCAACAAAACTCCCATCATCTCTCCTAGCTCAACAAAACTCCCATCATCTCTCCTAGTTCAACAAAACTCCCATCATCTCTCCTAGTTCAACAACACCCCCACAATCTATCCTAGTTCAAAAACACCCCCACCATCTCTCCTAGTTCACCAACACCCCCACCATCTCTCCTAGTTCACCAACACCCCAACCATCTCTCCTAGTTCACCAACACCCTACTCATCTCTCCTAGTTCACCAACACCCTACTCATCTCTCCTAGTTCACCAACACCCTACTCATCTCTCCTAGTTCACCAACACCCTACTCATCTCTCCTAGTTCACCAACACCCTACTCATCTCTCCTAGTTCACCAACACCCTACTCATCTCTCCTAGTTCACCAACACCCTACTCATCTCTCCTAGTTCACCAACACCCTACTCATCTCTCCTAGTTCACCAACACCCTACTCATCTCTCCTAGTTCACCAACACCCTACTCATCTCTCCTAGTTCACCAACACCCTACTCATCTCTCCTAGTTCACCAACACCCTATTCATCTCTCCTAGTTCACCAACACCCTACTCATCTCTCCTAGTTCACCAACACCCTACTCATCTCTCCTAGTTCACCAACACCCTACTCATCTCTCCTAGTTCACCATCACCCTACTCATCTCTCCTAGTTCACCAACACCCTACTCATCTCTCCTAGTTCACCAACACCCTACTCATCTCTCCTAGTTCACCAACACCCTACTCATCTCTCCTAGTTCACCAACACCCTACTCATCTCTCCTAGTTCACCAACACCCTACTCATCTCTCCTAGTTCACCAACACCCTACTCATCTCTCCTAGTTCACCAACACCCTACTCATCTCTCCTAGTTCACCAACACCCTACTCATCTCTCCTAGTTCACCAACACCCTACTCATCTCTCCTAGTTCACCAACACCCTACTCATCTCTCCTAGTTCAACAACACCCTATTCATCTCTCCTAGTTCAACAACACCCTACCCATCTCTCCTAGTTCACCAACACCCTCACCATCTCTCCTAGTTCACCAACACCCCCACCATCTCTCCTAGTTCAACACCCCCACCATCTCTCCTAGTTCAACACCCCCACCATCTCTCCTAGTTCAACACCCCCACCATCTCTCCTAGTTCACCAACACCTCCAATATCTCTCCTAGTTCAACGCAAAACACAATCTCTCGTAGTTCAACAACACCCCCACCCATCTCTCCTAGTTCAACAACACCCCCACCCATCACTCATAGTTCAACAACACCCCCACCGTCTCTCCTAGTTCAACAAAAACACCATATCTCCTAGTTCAAAAACACCCCCACCATCTCTCCTAGGTCAACAACACCCCCACCATCTCTGCTAGTTCAACAACACCCTCACCATCTCTTCTTGTTCAACAACACCCTCACCATCTCTCCTAGTTCAACAACACCTTCACCATCTCTCCTAGTTCAACAACACCCTCACCATCTCTCCTAGTTCAACAACACCCTCACCATCTCTCCTAGTTCAACAACACCCCCAACATCTCTCCTAGTTCAACAACACCCCCAACATCTCTCCTAGTTCAACAACACCCCCACCATCTCTCCTAGTTCAACAACACCCTACCCATCTCTCCTAGTTCAACAACACCCTACTCATCTCTCCTAGTTCACCAACACCCCCACCATCTCTCTTAGATCAACAACACCCCCACCATATCTCCTCGTTAAAAAAACCCACCATCTCTCCTAGTTCAACAACACCCTCGCCATCTCTCCTAGTTCAACAACACCCCCAACATCTCTCCTAGTTCAACAACACCCTACCCATCTCTCCTAGTTCACCAACACCCTCACCATCTCTCCTAGTTCAACACCCCCACCATATCTCCTCGTTAAAAAAAACCACCATCTCTCCTAGTTCAACAAAACTCCCATCATCTCTCCTAGTTCAACAAAACTCCCATCATCTCTCCTAGTTCAACAAAACTCCCATCATCTCTCCTAGTTCAACAAAACTCCCATCATCTCTCCTAGTTCAACAAAACTCCCATCATCTCTCCTAGCTCAACAAAACTCCCATCATCTCTCCTAGTTCAACAAAACTCCCATCATCTCTCCTAGCTCAACAAAACTCCCATCATCTCTCCTAGTTCAACAAAACTCCCATCATCTCTCCTAGCTCAACAAAACTCCCATCATCTCTCCTAGCTCAACAAAACTCCCATCATCTATCCTAGTTCAACAACACCCCCACCATCTCTCCTAGTTCACCAACACCCCCACCATCTCTCCTAGTTCACCAACACCCCAACCATCTCTCCTAGTTCACCAACACCCTACTCATCTCTCCTAGTTCACCAACACCCTACTCATCTCTCCTAGTTCACCAACACCCTACTCATCTCTCCTAGTTCACCAACACCCTACTCATCTCTCCTAGTTCACCAACACCCTACTCATCTCTCCTAGTTCACCAACACCCTACTCATCTCTCCTAGTTCACCAACACCCTACTCATCTCTCCTAGTTCACCAACACCCTACTCATCTCTCCTAGTTCACCAACACCCTACTCATCTCTCCTAGTTCACCAACACCCTACTCATCTCTCCTAGTTCACCAACACCCTACTCATCTCTCCTAGTTCACCAACACCCTACTCATCTCTCCTAGTTCACCAACACCCTACTCATCTCTCCTAGTTCAACAACACCCCCACCATCTCTCCTAGTTCAACAACACCCCCACCATCTCTCCTAGTTCACCAACACCCCCACCATCTCTCCTAGTTCACCAACACCCCAACCATCTCTCCTAGTTCACCAACACCCTACTCATCTCTCCTAGTTCACCAACACCCTACTCATCTCTCCTAGTTCACCAACACCCTACTCATCTCTCCTAGTTCACCAACACCCTACTCATCTCTCCTAGTTCACCAACACCCTACTCATCTCTCCTAGTTCACCAACACCCTACTCATCTCTCCTAGTTCACCATCACCCTACTCATCTCTCCTAGTTCACCAACACCCTACTCATCTCTCCTAGTTCACCAACACCCTACTCATCTCTCCTAGTTCACCAACACCCTACTCATCTCTCCTAGTTCACCAACACCCTACTCATCTCTCCTAGTTCACCAACACCCTACTCATCTCTCCTAGTTCACCAACACCCTACTCATCTCTCCTAGTTCACCAACACCCTACTCATCTCTCCTAGTTCACCAACACCCTACTCATCTCTCCTAGTTCAACAACACCCTATTCATCTCTCCTAGTTCAACAACACCCTACCCATCTCTCCTAGTTCACCAACACCCTCACCATCTCTCCTAGTTCACCAACACCCCCACCATCTCTCCTAGTTCAACACCCCCACCATCTCTCCTAGTTCAACACCCCCACCCATCTCTCCTAGTTCAACAACAACCCCACCATCTCTCCTAGTTCAACAACAACCCCACCATCTCTCCAAGTTCAACACCCTCACCATCTCTCCTAGTTCAAAAAAACTCCCATCATCTCTCCAAGTTCAACACCCTCACCATCTCTCCTAGTTCACCAACACCCCCACCATCTCTCCTAGTTCGACAACACCCCCACCATCTCTCCTAGTTCAACAAAAACCCCACCATCTCTCCTAGTTCACCAACACCCCCACCATCTCTCCTAGTTCACCAACACCCCCACCATCTCTCCTAGTTCACCAACACCCCCACCATCTCTCCTAGTTCAACAACACCCTACTCATCTCTCCCAGTTCACCAACACCCCCACCATCTCTCCTAGTTCACCAACACCCCACCATCTCTCCTAGGTCAACAACACCCCCACCATCTCTCCTAGTTCACCAACACCATCCCTCCTACTTCCACAACACCAGGAACATCTCTCCTAGTCCACCAACACCCCCACCATCTCCCATAGCTCACCAACACCCCCACCAACTCTCCTAGTTCAACAACACCCCCACCAACTCTCCAAGTTCAACAACACCCCCACCGTCTCTCCTAGTTCAACAACACCCTACTCATCTCTCCCAGTTCACCAACACCCCCACCATCTCTCCTAGTTCACCAACACCCCCACCATCTCTCCTAGTTCACCAACACCCCACCATCTCTCCTAGGTCAACAACAACCCCACCATCTCTCCCACTTCACCAACACCACCCCTCCTACTTCCACAACACCAGGAACATCTCTCCTAGTCCACCAACACCCCCACCATCTCCCATAGCTGACCAACACCCCCACCAACTCTCCTAGTTCAACAACACCCCCACCAACTCTCCTAGTTCAACAACATCCCAACCAACTCTCCTAGTTCAACAACACCCCCGCCGTCTCTCCTAGTTCAACAACACCCCCACCGTCTCTCCTAGTTCAACAACACCCCCACCGTCTCTCCTAGTTCAACAACACCCCAACATCTCTCCTAGTTCAACAACACCCCACCATCTCTCCTAGTTCACCAACACCCTACTCATCTCTCCCAGTTCACCAACACCCCCACCATCTCTCCCAGTTCAACAACATCCCACCATCTCTCCTAGTTCACCAACACCCTACTCATCTCTCCTAGTTCAACAACACCCCCACCATCTCTCCTAGTTCAACAACACCCCCACCATCTCTCCTAGTTCAACAACATCCCCACCGTCTCTCCTAGTTCAACAACACCCCCACCGTGTCTCCTAGTTCAACAACACCCCCACCGTCTCTCCTAGTTCAACAACACCCCCAACGTCTCTCCTAGTTCACCAACACCCCCACCATCTCTCCTAGTTCAACACCCCCACCATCTCTCCTAGTTCAACACCCCCACCCATCTCTCCTAGTTCAACAACAACCCCACCATCTCTCCTAGGTGAACAACAACCCCACCATCTCTCCAAGTTCAACACCCTCACCATCTCTCCTAGTTCAACACCCCCACCCATCTCTCCTAGTTCAACAACAACCCCACCATCTCTCCTAGTTTAACAACAACCCCACCATCTCTCCAAGTTCAACACCCTCACCATCTCTCCTAGTTCACCAACACCCCCACCATCTCTCCTAGTTCGACAACATCCCAACCAACTCTCCTAGTTCAACACCCCCACCGTCTCTCCTAGTTCAACAACACCCCCACCGTCTCTCCTAGTTCAACAACACCCCCACCGTCTCTCCTAGTTCAACAACACCCCCACCATCTCTCCTAGTTCACCAACACCCCCACCATCTCTCCTAGTTCACCAACACCCCCACCATCTCTCCTAGTTCACCAACACCCCCACCATCTCTCCTAGTTCAACAACACCCTACTCATCTCTCCCAGTTCACCAACACCCCCACCATCTCTCCTAGTTCACCAACACCCCACCATCTCTCCTAGGTCAACAACAACCCCACCATCTCTCCCACTTCACCAACACCATCCCTCCTACTTCCACAACACCAGGAACATCTCTCCTAGTCCACCAACACCCCCACCATCTCCCATAGCTCACCAACACCCCCACCAACTCTCCTAGTTCAACAACACCCCCACCAACTCTCCTAGTTCAACAACACCCCCACCGTCTCTCCTAGTTCAACAACACCCCCACCGTCTCTCCTAGTTCAACAACACCCCCACCGTCTCTCCTAGTTCAACAACACCCCCACCTCCTCTCCTAGTTCAACAACACCCCCACCGTCTCTCCTAGTTCAACAACACCCCCACCAACTCTCCTAGTTCAACAACACCCCCACCGTCTCTCCTAGTTCAACAACACCCTACTCATCTCTCCCAGGTCACCAACACCCCCACCATCTCTCCTAGTTCACCAACACCCCCACCATCTCTCCTAGTTCACCAACACCCCACCATCTCTCCTAGGTCAACAACAACCCCACCATCTCTCCCACTTCACCAACACCATCCCTCCTACTTCCACAACACCAGGAACATCTCTCCTAGTCCACCAACACCCCCACCATCTCCCATAGCTGACCAACACCCCCACCAACTCTCCTAGTTCAACAACACCCCCACCAACTCTCCTAGTTCAACAACACCCCCACCGTCTCTCCTAGTTCAACAACACCCCCAACATCTCTCCTAGTTCAACAACACCCCACCATCTCTCCTAGTTCACCAACACCCTACTCATCTCTCCCAGTTCACCAACACCCCCACCATCTCTCCCAGTTCAACAACATCCCACCATCTCTCCTAGTTCACCAACACCCTACTCATCTCTCCTAGTTCAACAACACCCCCACCATCTCTCCTAGTTCAACAACACCCCCACCATCTCTCCTAGTTCAACAACATCCCCACCGTCTCTCCTAGTTCAACAACACCCCCACCGTGTCTCCTAGTTCAACAACACCCCCACCGTCTCTCCTAGTTCAACAACACCCCCAACGTCTCTCCTAGTTCACCAACACCCCCACCATCTCTCCTAGTTCAACACCCCCACCATCTCTCCTAGTTCAACACCCCCACCCATCTCTCCTAGTTCAACAACAACCCCACCATCTCTCCTAGTTTAACAACAACCCCACCATCTCTCCAAGTTCAACACCCTCACCATCTCTCCTAGTTCAACACCCCCACCCATCTCTCCTAGTTCAACAACAACCCCACCATCTCTCCTAGTTTAACAACAACCCCACCATCTCTCCAAGTTCAACACCCTCACCATCTCTCCTAGTTCACCAACACCCCCACCATCTCTCCTAGTTCGACAACATCCCAACCAACTCTCCTAGTTCAACACCCCCACCGTCTCTCCTAGTTCAACAACACCCCCACCGTCTCTCCTAGTTCAACAACACCCCCACCGTCTCTCCTAGTTCAACAACACCCCCACCATCTCTCCTAGTTCACCAACACCCCCACCATCTCTCCTAGTTCACCAACACCCCAACCATCTCTCCTAGTTCACCAACACCCCCACCATCTCTCCTAGTTCAACAACACCCTACTCATCTCTCCCAGTTCACCAACACCCCCACCATCTCTCCTAGTTCACCAACACCCCACCATCTCTCCTAGGTCAACAACAACCCCACCATCTTTCCCACTTCACCAACACCATCCCTCCTACTTCCACAACACCAGGAACATCTCTCCTAGTCCACCAACACCCCCACCATCTCCCATAGCTCACCAACACCCCCACCAACTCTCCTAGTTCAACAACACCCCCACCAACTCTCCTAGTTCAACAACACCCCCACCGTCTCTCCTAGTTCAACAACACCCCCACCGTCTCTCTAGTTCAACAACACCCCCACCTCCTCTCCTAGTTCAACAACACCCCCACCGTCTCTCCTAGTTCAACAACACCCCCACCGTCTCTCCTAGTTCAACAACACCCCCACCGTCTCTCCTAGTTCAACAACACCCCCACCATCTCTCCTAGTTCAACAACACCCCCAACATCTCTCCTAGTTCAACAACACCCCGCCGTCTCTCCTAGTTCAACAACACCCTACTCATCTCTCCTAGTTCACCAACACCCTACTCATCTCTCCTAGTTCACCAACACCCTACTCATCTCTCCCAGTTCACCAACACCCCCACCATCTCTCCTAGTTCGAAAACACCCCGCCATCTCTCCTAGTTCGACATCACCCCCGCCATATCTCCTAGTTCGACATCACCCCCGCCATATCTCCTAGTTCGACATCACCCCCGCCATATCTCCTAGTTCGACAACACCCCCGCCGTATCTCCTAGTTCAACAACACCCCTGCCATCTCTCCTAGTTCAACAACACCCCGCCATCTCTCGTAGTTCAACAAAACTCCCATCATCTCTCCTAGTTCAACAACACCCTACTCATCTCTCCTAGTTTACCAACACCCCACCATCTCTCTTAGTTCAACACCCCCATGATCTCTCCTAGCTCAACAAAACTCCCATCATCTCTCCTAGTTCACCAACACCCCCACCATCTCTCCTAGTTCACCAACACCCCCACCCATCTCTCCTAGTTCGACAACACCCCCACCATCTCTCCTAGTTCACCAACACCCTACTCATCTCTCCCAGTTCACCAACACCCTACTCATCTCTCCTAGTTCACCAACACTCTAATTCTCTCTCCTAGTTCACCAACACCCTACTCATCTCTCCTAGTTCACCAACACCCCCACCATCTCTCCTAGTTCACCAACACCCCACCATCTCTCCTAGTTCGACAACACCCCCACCATCTCTCCTAGTTCACCAACACCCCCACCCATCTCTCCTAGTTCGACAACACCCCCACCATCTCTCCTAGTTCAACAACACCCCCACCATCTCTCCTAGTTCACCAACACCCCCACCCATCTCTCCTAGTTCACCAACACCCCCACCATCTCTCCTAGTTCAACACCCTACTCATCTCTCCTAGTTCACCAACACCCTACTCATCTCTCCCAGTTCACCAACACCCTACTCATCTCTCCTAGTTCACCAACACCATACTCATCTCTCCTAGTTCACCAACACCCTACTCATCTCTCCTAGTTCACCAACACCCTACTCATCTCTCCTAGTTCACCAACACCCCCACCATCTCTCCTAGTTCGACAACACCCCCACCATCTCTCCTAGTTCGACAACACCCCCACCATCTCTCCTAGTTCACCAACACCCCCACCCATCTCTCTTAGTTCGACAACACCCCACCATCTCTCCTAGTTCAGCACACTACTCATCTCTCCTAGTTCACCAACACCCTACTCATCTCTCCCAGTTCACCAACACCCTACTCATCTCTCCTAGTTCACCAACACCCCCGCCATCTCTCCTAGTTCACCAACACCCTACTCATCTCTCCCAGTTCACCAACACCCTACTCATCTCTCCTAGTTCACCAACACCCCCACCATCTCTCCTAGTTCACCAACACCCCCACCCATCTCTCCTAGTTCGACAACACCCCCACCATCTCTCCTAGTTCAACAACACCCCCACCATCTCTCCTAGTTCACCAACACCCTACTCATCTCTCCCAGTTCACCAACACCCCCACCATCTCTCCCAGTTCACCAACACCCCCACCATCTCTCCTAGTTCACCAACACCCCCACCCATCTCTCCTAGTTCGACAACACCCCCACCATCTCTCCTAGTTCGACAACACCCCCACCATCTCTCTTAGTTCGACAACACCCCCACCATCTCTTTTAGTTCGACAACACCCCCACCATCTATCCTAGTTAAAAACAACATGCCATCTCTCCAAGTTCAACACCCTCACCATCTCTCCTAGTTCACCAACACCCCCACCATCTCTCCTAGTTCGACAACACCCCCGCCATCTCCTAGTTCGACAACACCCCCGCCATATCTCCTAGTTCGACAACACCCCGCCATCTCTCCTAGTTCGACAACACCCCCGCCATCTCTCCTAGTTCGACAACACCCCCGCCATCTCTCCTAGTTCACCAACACCCCCACCATCTCTCCTAGTTCGACAACACCCCCACCATCTCTCCTAGTTCACCAACACCCCCGCCATCTCTCCTAGTTCACCAACACCCCCGCCATCTCTCCTAGTTCAACAACACCCCGCCATCTCTCCTAGTTCAACAACACCCCCACTCTCTCTCCTAGTTCAACAACACCCCCACCATCTCTCCTAGTTCAACAACACCCCCACCATCTCTCCTAGTTCAACAACACTCCCACCATCTCTCCTAGTTCAACAGACCCCCACCATCTCTCCTAGTTCACCGTCTGTTCTGTTTACAAAACTACTCTGTCCTCCAGCACCTCTGCATCAGTTAGGATGACATCACTATAGAAGAGGGAGAGAAAGCAGCTGCTGCAGTCCTCTCCTCTCATCTAGCAACCTGCATCACCAAGCCTGCAGCACACAAACGTTCACACACACACACACCTACCTCTCACTCTATCCGCCGTCCAGACGACCACACGCAACATAAGAGCTAAATCACCAATATGCCGGTAGAATCCCGGAAAGAGAAGTAGACAGTACAGGATTAGAGTTAGGGTACAGGCAGTGACACAGCATCTCTAACAGAGAGACTGTTCATGAGGATAGACAGCCAGCTTCATTGCCCAGAGTCCACCATTCACAGTCAACTACAACATCCGTCTCTGTCGGTCTGTCTGTCAGAAAGACTGACAGAGCACTCAGCCCACCCTGCCTCCTCTCTTTTTCGCTCACTCTCACTTCCTCTCACTGTTCCACAATTGTATCGTCTCACCCTCTCCTTCATGGTCTGCTGAGCTCCTCTCTCCTCCCTCATCTCCTCTCTGTGTACTGCTGTGAGGCAGAGTGTCCACTGCTGGAGCTGCTACTGTCTGGAGCCCAGTGAGAATCAACAGGGGGGGCTGGGCTGAGTGACGGAACAAGCTGGGCTGAATGACTTGACAGGCTGGGCTGAATGACTGGACAGTCTGGGCTGAATGACTGGACAGGCTGGGCTAAATGACTGGACAGGCTGGGCTAAATGACTGGCCAGGCTGGGCTGAATGACTGGCCAGGCTGGGCTGAATGACTGGCCAGGCTGGGCTGAATGACTGGCCAGGCTGAGCTGAATGACTGGCCAGGCTGGGCTGAATGACTGGCCAGGCTGGGCTGAATGACTGGCCAGGCTGGGCTGAATGACTGGACAGGCTGGGCTGAATGACGGAACAAGCTGGGCTGAATGACTGGACAGGCTGGGCTGAATGACTGGACAGGCTGGGCTGAATGACTGGACAGGCTGGGCTAAATGACTGGCCAGGCTGGGCTAAATGACTGGACAGGCTGGGCTAAATGACTGGCCAGGCTGGGCTAAATGACTGGACAGGCTGGGCTGAATGACTGGACAGGCTGGGCTGAATGACTGGACAGGCTGGGCTGAATGACTGGACAGGCTGGGCTGAATGACTGGCCAGGCTGGGCTAAATGACTGGACAGGCTGGGCTGAATGACTGGCCAGGCTGGGCTGAATGACTGGGCTGAATGACTGGACAGGCTGGGCTAAATGACTGGACAGGCTGGGCTGAATGACTGGACAGGCTGGGCTAAATGACGGGACAAGCTGGGCTAAATGACCGGACAGGCTGGGCTGAATGACTGAACAAGCTGGGCTGAATGACTGGGTTTACTGCTAGCTGTGTCCCTGGCCTCTGTTGCAGTGCTGCTTTGGGACCAGCAGGGGGGCTGGGCTGAATGACTGGCAAGGCTGGGCTAAATGACTGGCCGGGCCGGGCTAAATGACTGGCCGGGCCGGGCTAAATGACCGGTCGGGCCGGGCTAAATGACCGGTCGGGCCGGGCTAAATGACCGGTCGGGCCGGGCTAAATGACCGGCCGGGCCGGGCTGAATGACCGGCCAGGCCGGGCTGAATGACCGGACTGGCCAGGCTAAATGACCGGCCAGGCTAAATGACCGGCCAGGCGGGCTGAATGACCGGCCAGGCTGGGCTGAATGACCGGCCAGTCTGGGCTGAATGACCGGCCAGGCTGGGCTGAATGACCGGCCAGTCTGGGCTGAATGACCGAACAGTCTGGGCTGAATTACTGAGGTCACTCTAGCTGTGGCTGGATCACTGGCTAGGCTGGGTGTAATGGCTCCTAGGTGACAGCTCTCTGTCCCTGACCTCTGTTGCCATGCTGCAAGGTCATGGTTGTTTTCCCCAGAAACCCAGCCAGCCTCCAGCCAGGGGAGAGAATAGAGCTAGGACAAAGGACCCAGGAGGGGTGGTGCTAGGACACAGGACCCAGGAGCGGTGGTGCTAGGTCTAGAGCTGGGAATTAGCAGGGGTGGTGCTAGGTCCAGGAACTAGGAGGGGTGGTGCTAGGTCTAGAGCTGGGAATTATGTCATAAGGTGAATGCACCAATTTGTAAGTCGCTCTGGATAAGAGCGTCTGCTAAATGACTTAAATGTAAATGTAATTAGGAAGGGTGGTGCTAGGACACAGGAACTAGGAGGGGTGGTGCTAGGTTTAGGAAATAGGAGGGGTGGTGCTAGGTTTAGCAACTAGGAGGGGTGGTGCTAGGTCTAGGGACTAGGAGGGGTGGTGCTAGGTCTAGGGACTAGGAGGGGTGGTGCTAGGACACAGGACCCAGGAGGGGTGGTGCTAGGTCTAGAGCTGGGAATTAGGAGGGGTGGTGCTAGGACACAGGAACTAGGAGGGGTGGTGCTAGGTTTAGGAACTAGGAGGGGTGGTGCTAGGTTTAGCAACTAGGAGGGGTGGTGCTAGGTCTAGGGACTAGGAGGGGTGGTGCTAGGTCTAGGGACTAGGAGGGGTGGTGCTAGGACACAGGACCCAGGAGGGGTGGTGCTAGGTCTAGAGCTGGGAATTAGGAGGGGTGGTGCTAGGTCTAGGACCCAGGAGGGGTGGTGCTGGGTTTAGGACCCAGCAGGGGTGGTGCTGGGTTTAGGACCCAGCAGGGGTGGTGCTAGATCTAGGACCCAGCAGGGGTGGTGCTAGGTCTAGGACCCAGCAGGGGTGGTGCTAAGTTTAGGACCCAGCAGGGGTGGTGCTAAGTTTAGGACCCAGCAGGGGTGGTGCTAGGTTTAGGACCCAGCAGGGGTGGTGCTAGGTTTAGGACCCAGCAGGGGTGGTGCTAGGTTTAGGACCCAGCAGGGGTGGTGCTAGGTTTAGGACCCAGCAGGGGTGGTGCTAGGTTTAGGACCGAGCAGGGGTGGTGCTAGGTTTAGGACCGAGCAGGGGTGGTGCTAGGTTTAGGACCCAGGAGGGGTGGTGCTAGGTCTAGGACCCAGGAGGGGTGGTGCTAGGTCTAGGACCCAGGAGGGGTGGTGCTAGGTCTAGGACCCAGGAGGGGTGGTGCTAGGTCTAGGACCCAGGAGGGGTGGTGCTGGGTTTAGGACCCAGCAGGGGTGGTGCTAGGTCTAGGACCCAGCAGGGGTGGTGCTAGGTCTAGGACCCAGCAGGGGTGGTGCTAAGTTTAGGACCCAGCAGGGGTGGTGCTAGGTTTAGGACCCAGCAGGGGTGGTGCTAGGTTTAGGACCCAGCAGGGGTGGTGCTAGGTTTAGGACCCAGCAGGGGTGGTGCTAGGTTTAGGACCCAGCAGGGGTGGTGCTAGGTTTAGGACCCAGCAGGGGTGGTGCTAGGTTTAGGACCGAGCAGAGGTGGTGCTAGGTTTAGGACCGAGCAGGGGTGGTGCTAGGTTTAGGACCCAGGAGGGGTGGTGCTAGGTCTAGGACCCAGGAGGGGTGGTACTAGGTCTAGGACCCAGGAGGGGTGGTGCTAGGTCTAGGACCCAGGAGGGGTGGTGCTAGGTCTAGGACCCAGGAGGGGTGGTGCTAGGTCTAGGACCCAGGAGGGGTGGTGCTAGGTCTAGGACCCAGCAGAGGTGGTGCTAGGTCTAGGACCCAGCAGAGGTGGTGCAGCAGTGTTCTCTGTTTTTGGTGTTAATCTGATACAGGTCTCAACCTGACAAAACCAGAAACGGTACCATACGCATCTGACTCTTTCTTCATAGATTAAACCAACATAGGATCCCAGGTCTACATCAATATAGAAAAACAACCAATCAACTAACCAAAAAGGCCTCAGATACTGTAAGTAACCACATCACACAGCTACTTCTACTCCAGTCCTCACATCACAACTCCATTAGTAATGCAGACTTACAGTTGAGGCTGTAGAGGTATGAAGACAACCTGAATATCCAGGGAATATCATCCTGACCAGGAGGAGTGTCCTCTGTCACCCTGCAATTGCACCGAGGAACCTCTCTAGAATACCTGGGTGTGTGTGGCAAAGAGAGTTTGTGTCTGTTCAGCACATGTACGGTTCTAGCTAGGACTATGGTTAATAGCCTTAGTGAGTGATGGCTATTCCGACAGGTGGCCTCCTGATTAGCTCAAGTTCAGCTTTACTGCTAACACACAGTGTTAAAACCTACCCTTCTTCTGATTAGCTCAAGTTCAGCTTTACTGCTAACACACAGTGTTAAAACCTACCCTTCTTCTGATTAACTCAAGTTCAGCTTTACTGCTAACATCACACAGGGTTAAAACCTACCCTTTCCTGCTAGCCACACATGGTGGAGAGCACACACACAGGGTTAAAACCTACCCTTTCCTGCTAGCCACACATGGTGGAGAGCACACACACAGGGTGCGTTTGAGTGGTAAGCCGAAAGTAGCCGGCTGTAGACCGACGTGGACAAGTAAAGTCAAGGGAGGTACGTATCCCGCCGGTCTAGGGGTACGTATCCCGCCGGTCTAGGGGTACATTTACATTTACATTTACATTTAAGTCATTTAGCAGACGCTCTTATCCAGAGCGACTTACAAATTGGTGCATTCACCTTATGACCTCCAGTGGAACAGTAGTGCATCTAAATCTTTTCAGGGAGAGGGGGGGTGAGAGGGATTACTTTATCCTATCCTAGGTATTCCTTAAAGAGGTGGGGTTTCAGGTGTCTCCGGAAGGTGGTGATTGACTCCGCTGTCCTGGCGTCGTGAGGGAGTTTGTTCCACCATTGGGGGGCCAGAGCAGCGAACAGTTTTGACTGGGCTGAGCGGGAACTGTACTTCCTCAGTGGTAGGGAGGCGAGCAGGCCAGAGGTGGATGAACGCAGTGCCCTTGTTTGGGTGTAGGGCCTGATCAGAGCCTGGAGGTACTGAGGTGCCGTTCCCCTCACAGCTCCGTAGGCAAGCACCATGGTCTTGTAGCGGATGCGAGCTTCAACTGGAAGCCAGTGGAGGGAGCGGAGGAGCGGGGTGACGTGAGAAAACTTGGGAAGGTTGAACACCAGACGGGCTGCGGCGTTCTGGATGAGTTGTAGGGGTTTAATGGCACAGGCAGGGAGCCCAGCCAACAGCGAGTTGCAGTAATCCAGACGGGAGATGACAAGTGCCTGGATTAGGACCTGCGCCGCTTCCTGTGTGAGGCAGGGTCGTACTCTGCGGATGTTGTAGAGCATGAACCTACAGGAACGGGCCACCGCCTTGATGTTAGTTGAGAACGACAGGGTGTTGTCCAGGATCACGCCAAGGTTCTTAGCGCTCTGGGAGGAGGACACAATGGAGTTGTCAACCGTGATGGCGAGATCATGGAACGGGCAGTCCTTCCCCGGGAGGAAGAGCAGCTCCGTCTTGCCGAGGTTCAGCTTGAGGTGGTGATCCGTCATCCACACGGATATGTCTGCCAGACATGCAGAGATGCAATTCGCCACCTGGTACGTATCCCGCCGGTCTGGGGGTACGTATCCCGCCTGTCTGGGGGTACGTATCCCGCCTGTCTGGGGGTACGTATCCCGCCTGTCTGGGGGTACGTATCCCGCCTGTCTGGGGGTACGTATCCCACCTGTCTGGGGGTACGTATCCCGCCTGTCTGGGGGTACGTATCCCGCCTGTCTGGGGGTACGTATCCCGCCAGTCTGGGGGTACGTATCCGCCAGTCTGGGGGTACGTATCCGCCAGTCTGGGGGTACGTATCCGCCAGTCTGGGGGTACGTATACGCCAGTCTGGGGGTACGTATACGCCAGTCTGGGGGTACCTATCCCGCCAGTCTGGGGGTACCTATCCGCCAGTCTGGGGGTACGTATCCGCCAGTCTGGGGGTACGTATCCGCCAGTCTGGGGGTACGTATCCGCCAGTCTGGGGGTACGTATCCGCCTGTCTGGGGGTACGTATCCCGCCTGTCTGGGGGTACGTATCCCGCCGGTCTGGGGGTACGTATCCCGCCGGTCTGGGGGTACGTATCCGCCAGTCTGGGGGTACGTATCCGCCAGTCTGGGGGTACGTATCCCGCCGGTCTGGGGGTACGTATCCCGCCGGTCTGGGGGTACGTATCCCGCCGGTCTGGGGGTACGTATCCCGCCGGTCTGGGGGTACGTATCCCGCCGGTCTGGGGGTACGTATCCCGCCGGTCTGGGGGTACGTATCCCGCCGGTCTGGGGGTACATATCCGCCAGTCTGGGGGTACATATCCGCCAGTCTGGGGGTACATATCCGCCAGTCTGGGGGTACATATCTGCCAGTATGAGGGTACATATCTGCCAGTCTGGGGGTACATATCCGCCAGTCTGGGGGTACATATCCGCCAGTCTGGGGGTACATATCCCGCCAGTCTGGGGGTACATATCCGCCAGTCTGGGGGTACATATCCCGCCAGTCTGGGGGTACATATCCCGCCAGTCTGGGGGTACATATCCGCCAGTCTGGGGGTACATATCCGCCAGTCTGGGGGTACATATCCGCCAGTCTGGGGGTACATATCCGCCAGTCTGGGGGTACATATCCGCCAGTCTGGGGGTACATATCCGCCAGTCTGGGGGTACATATCCGCCAGTCAGACAACTCCTGCTGTTTGGAGGAAACAACAATGGCAGAAGCAGGATGGCGCCGACAGAGATGGTCACCTCGCTTCAGGTCCTTTGGAAACTATGCAGTAATTTGTTTTTTGTGTATTAATTCTTACATTGTTAGTTCAGAAAATCTCAAGTGTTATTATATACAGCCAGGAAGAACTATTGGATATAAGAACGACTTACCAACATTATGTCGAGGAATACGACTTTCCCAAAGCGGATCGTTTGTTCGGACCTCCACCCTGGACATGGGATCTTATCCCAGAGGCCGACCCAAAACAATGTGGTCGCCGCAGGAGAGGCAGAATGAGCAGCCTACTGGTCAGACTTAGAAGGCGAGCACACCATCCACCGCTTCCGAGCATATTACTCGCCAATGTCCAATCTCTAGACAACAAGGTGGTTGAAATTAGGGTATGAGTTGCCTTCTAAGAGACTGAGATTGTAACATTGTTCACGGAAACATGGCTCACTCTGGATATTTTGTCAGAGTTTCTTCATGCATTGCCCGACAGAAAAACACTTCTCTCTGGTAATAAGAAGGGTGGGGGTTTATGCCTTATAATTAACAACTCATGGTGTAATCATAACAGCATACAGGAACTCAAGACCTTCTGGTCACCTGACCTAGAATTCCTTTCAATCAAATGCCGACCGTATTATCTACCAAGATAATTATTTTAGATTATAGTCACAGACGTGTATATTCCCCCCCAAGCAGACACCTCGACGGCCCTGAAAGAACTTCACTGGACTCTATGTAAACTGGAAACCATATATCCTGAGGCTGCATTTATTGTAGCTGGGGATTTTAACAAAGCTAATCTGAGAACAAGGATTCCTAAATTCTATCAGCACATCGAATGCGTGACACGAATTGCTACTCTAACTTCAGCGAGGAATACAAAGCCCTCCCCTGCCCTCCCTTTGGGGAAATCTGACAATGACTCCATATTGTTGCACCTAGACAGAAACTAAAACAGGAAACGGCGGTGCTCAGGTCTATCCAACACTGGTCTGACCAATCGGATTCCGCGCTTCAAGATTGCTTCGATCACGTGGACTGGGATATGTTCCCAGGCAGCCTCAATAACATTGCATAACAATGCACTGACTTGGTGAGTGAGTTTATTAGCAAGTGAATCGGTGATGTACCGACTGACTATTTAAACCTTCCCTAACCAGAAACCGTGGATTGATGGCAGCAAAAGCGCGAACCACTGCTTTTAATCATGGCAAGGCAACTGGAAACATGACCGAATACAAACAGAGTATCTCATCCCTCCGCAAGGCAATTAAACAAGAAAAGCGTCGGTATAGAGACAAAGTTGAGTCGCAATTCAATGGCTCAAACACGATACGTACGTATGTGGCAGGGTCTACAGTCAATCCCAGATCCCGGATTACAAAAAGAAAATCAGCCCTGTCACGGAAATCAACGTCTTGCTCCCCTACAAATTAAACAACTTCTTTGCTTGCTTTGAGGACAATACAGTGTCACACGCTACCAAAGCCTGCGGACTCTCCTTCAATGTGGCCAAAGTGAGTAAAATATGTATACGTGTTAACCTTCACAAGGCTGCCATTCCAGATGTCATCCCCAGCCACGTCCTCAGAGCATGCGCAGACCAGCTGGCAGGTGTGTTCACGGACATATTCAATCGATCCTTATTCCAGTCTGGGGTGCCCACATGCTTCAAGGGGGCTACCATTGTTCCTGTTCCCAAGAAAGCTAAGATAACTGAACTAAATGACTACCGCCCCGTAGCCCTCATGTATGTCATCATGAAGTGCTTTGAAAGACTAGTCAATGATCATATCACCTCCACCCTACCTGATACCCTAGACCCACTCCAATTTGCTTAGCGCCCAAATAGGTCCAGACGATGCAACCGCCATCACACTGCCCTATCCCATCTGGACGAGGAATACCTATGTAAGAATGCTGTTAATTGACAACAGCTCAGCATTTAACACCATAGTATCCTCCAAACCCGTCATCAAGCTCGAGACCCTGGATCTCAACCCCGCCCTGTGCAACTGGGTCCTGGACTTTGACGGGCCGCACCCAGGTGGTGAGGGTAGGAAACAACATCTCCATCCCTTCTGATCCTCAACACTGGGGCCCAACAAGGGTGTGTTCTGAGCCCTCTCCTGTACTCCCTGTTCACCCATGACTGCGTGGACATGCACGCCTCCAACTCAATCATCAAGTTTGCAGACGACACCACAGTGGTAGGCTTGATTACCAACAACGACGAGACGGCCTACAGGGAGGAGGTGAGGGCCCTCGGAGTGTGGTGTCAGGAAAATAACCTCTTACTCAACGTCAACGAAACAAAAGTAGATGATTGTGGACTTCAGGAAACAGTAGAGGGAACACCCCCCCATCCACAGGACAGTAGTGGAGAAAGTGTATAGTTTTAAGTCCCTCGGCGTACACATCACGGATAATCTGAAATGGTCCACCCACACAGACAGCGTGGTGAAGAAGGCGCAACAGCGCCTCTTCAACCTCAGGAAGCTGAAGAAATGTGGCTTGTCACCTAAAACACTCACAAACTTTTTACAGATGCACAATTGAGAGCATCCTGTCAGGCTGTATTACCGCCTGGTACGGCAACTACTCCACCCACAACCGCAAGGCTCTCCAGAGGGTAGTGAGGTCTGCACAATGCACCACTGGGGGGGGGACAAACTCTCTGCCCTCCAGGACAGGTACACCACCCGATGTCACAGGAAGGCCAAAAAGCTACCATCCAGAAGGTCAGCATTTGTATCTTGCAGTTTAATCATCTCACATTATTTAGTTGATGTTTAGGGTTTAGTGAGTGTTTTGTTCCAAATACAGTGCTTTCAGTTTTAGAAATATTTAGGGCTAATTTATTCTTTGCCACCCACTCTGAAACTAACTGCAGCGGTTTGTTGAGTGTTGCAGTCATTTCAGTCGCTGTAGTAGCTGACGTGTAATCCACATACATAGAAACTCTGGCTTTACTCAAGGTCAGTGGCATCGTTAGTAAAAATGGAAAAAAAGCAAGGGGCCTAAACAGCTACCTTTGGGAATTCCTGATTCAAAGCTGAGACCGAGAGACTGAAAAACAGCTTCCATCTCAAGACCATCAGACTGTTAAACAGCCATCACTAACAGAGTGGCTGCTGCCTACATACAGACTCAAATCATTGGCCACTTTAATAAATGGATCACTAGTCTCTTTAAATAATGCCACTTTAATAATGTTTACATATCTTACATTACACATCTCACATGTATATACTGTACTCTATACCATCTACTGCATCTGGTCTATGCATTACTCATCTCATATGTAAATACTGTACTCTATACCATCTACTGCATCTGGTCTATGCATTCTGCTAAATGACTTAAATGTAATGTAATGTACTCATCTCATATGTAAATACTGTACTCTATACCATCTACTGCATCTGGTCTATGCATTACTCATCTCATATGTATATACTGTACTCTATACCATCTACTGCATCTGGTCTATGCATTACTCATCTCATATGTATATACTGTACTCTATACCATCTACTGCATCTGGTCTATGCATTACTCATCTCATATGTAAATACTGTACTCTATACCATCTACTGCATCTGGTCTATGCATTACTCATCTCATATGTATATACTGTACTCTATACCATCTACTGCATCTGGTCTATGCATTACTCATCTCATATGTATATACTGTACTCTATACCATCTACTGCATCTGGTCTATGCATTACTCATCTCATATGTAAATACTGTACTCTATACCATCTACTGCATCTGGTCTATGCATTACTCATCTCATATGTATATACTGTACTCTATACCATCTACTGCATCTGGTCTATGCATTACTCATCTCATATGTAAATACTGTACTCTATACCATCTACTGCATCTGGTCTATGCATTCTGCTAAATGACTTAAATGTAATGTAATGTACTCATCTCATATGTATA
Organism: Oncorhynchus nerka; assembly: GCF_034236695.1. Taxonomy (NCBI): domain Eukaryota; kingdom Metazoa; phylum Chordata; class Actinopteri; order Salmoniformes; family Salmonidae; genus Oncorhynchus; species Oncorhynchus nerka. The sequence goes on from NC_088397.1 coordinate 101,227,539, forward strand.
TACTGTACTCTATACCATCTACTGCATCTGGTCTATGCATTACTCATCTCATATGTATATACTGTACTCTATACCATCTACTGCATCTGGTCTATGCATTACTCATCTCATATGTATATACTGTACTCTATACCATCTACTGCATCTGGTCTATGCATTACTCATCTCATATGTATATACTGTACTCTATACCATCTACTGCATCTGGTCTATGCCGCACGGCCATCACTCATCCATATATTTATATACTGTACTCTATACCATCTACTGCATCTGGTCTATGCCGCACGGCCATCACTCATCCATATATTTATATACTGTACTCTATACCATCTACTGCATCTGGTCTATGCCGCACGGCCATCACTCATCCATATATTTATATACTGTACTCTATACCATCTACTGCATCTGGTCTATGCCGCACGGCCATCACTCATCCATATATTTATATACTGTACTCTATACCATCTACTGCATCTGGTCTATGCCGCACGGCCATCACTCATCCATATATTTATATACTGTACTCTATACCATCTACTGCATCTGGTCTATGCCGCACGGCCATCACTCATCCATATATTTATATACTGTACTCTATACCATCTACTGCATCTGGTCTATGCCGCACGGCCATCACTCATCCATATATTTATATACTGTACTCTATACCATCTACTGCATCTGGTCTATGCCGCACGGCCATCACTCATCCATATATTTATATACTGTACTCTATACCATCTACTGCATCTGGTCTATGCCGCACGGCCATCACTCATCCATATATTTATATACTGTACTCTATACCATCTACTGCATCTGGTCTATGCCGCACGGCCATCACTCATCCATATATTTATATACTGTACTCTATACCATCTACTGCATCTGGTCTATGCCGCACGGCCATCACTCATCCATATATTTATATACTGTACTCTATACCATCTACTGCATCTGGTCTATGCCGCACGGCCATCACTCATCCATATATTTATATACTGTACTCTATACCATCTACTGCATCTGGTCTATGCCGCACGGCCATCACTCATCCATATATTTATATACTGTACTCTATACCATCTACTGCATCTGGTCTATGCCATCCATACGGCCATCACTCATCCATATATTTATATACTGTACTCTATACCATCTACTGCATCTGGTCTATGCCGCACGGCCATCACTCATCCATATATTTATATACTGTACTCTATACCATCTACTGCATCTGGTCTATGCCGCACGGCCATCACTCATCCATATATTTATATACTGTACTCTATACCATCTACTGCATCTGGTCTATGCCGCACGGCCATCACTCATCCATATATTTATATACTGTACTCTATACCATCTACTGCATCTGGTCTATGCCGCACGGCCATCACTCATCCATATATTTATATACTGTACTCTATACCATCTACTGCATCTGGTCTATGCCACACGGCCATCACTCATCCATATATTTATATACTGTACTCTATACCATCTACTGCATCTGGTCTATGCATTACTCATCTCATATGTATATACTGTACTCTATACCATCTACTGCATCTGGTCTATGTATATACTGTACTCTATACCATCTACTGCATCTGGTCTATGCCGCACGGCCATCACTCATCCATATATTTATATACTGTACTCTATACCATCTACTGCATCTGGTCTATGCCGCACGGCCATCACTCATCCATATATTTATATACTGTACTCTATACCATCTACTGCATCTGGTCTATGCCACACGGCCATCACTCATCCATATATTTATATACTGTACTCTATACCATCTACTGCATCTGGTCTATGCCGCACGGCCATCACTCATCCATATATTTATATACTGTACTCTATACCATCTACTGCATCTGGTCTATGCCACACGGCCATCACTCATCCATATATTTATATACTGTACTCTATACCATCTACTGCATCTGGTCTATGCCGCACGGCCATCACTCATCCATATATTTATATACTGTACTCTATACCATCTACTGCATCTGGTCTATGCCGCACGGCCATCACTCATCCATATATTTATATACTGTACTCTATACCATCTACTGCATCTGGTCTATGCCGCACGGCCATCACTCATCCATATATTTATATACTGTACTCTATACCATCTACTGCATCTGGTCTATGCCACACGGCCATCACTCATCCATATATTTATATACTGTACTCTATACCATCTACTGCATCTGGTCTATGCCGCACGGCCATCACTCATCCATATATTTATATACTGTACTCTATACCATCTACTGCATCTGGTCTATGCCGCACGGCCATCACTCATCCATATATTTATATACTGTACTCTATACCATCTACTGCATCTGGTCTATGCCGCACGGCCATCACTCATCCATATATTTATATACTGTACTCTATACCATCTACTGCATCTGGTCTATGCCGCACGGCCATCACTCATCCATATATTTATATACTGTACTCTATACCATCTACTGCATCTGGTCTATGCATTACTCATCTCATATGTATATACTGTACTCTATACCATCTACTGCATCTGGTCTATGCATTACTCATCTCATATGTATATACTGTACTCTATACCATCTACTGCATCTGGTCTATGCCGCACGGCCATCACTCATCCATATATTTATATACTGTACTCTATACCATCTACTGCATCTGGTCTATGCCGCACGGCCATCACTCATCCATATATTTATATACTGTACTCTATACCATCTACTGCATCTGGTCTATGCCGCACGGCCATCACTCATCCATATATTTATATACTGTACTCTATACCATCTACTGCATCTGGTCTATGCCGCACGGCCATCACTCATCCATATATTTATATACTGTACTCTATACCATCTACTGCATCTGGTCTATGCCGCACGGCCATCACTCATCCATATATTTATATACTGTACTCTATACCATCTACTGCATCTGGTCTATGCCGCACGGCCATTACTCATCCATATATTTATATACTGTACTCTATACCATCTACTGCATCTGGTCTATGCCGCACGGCCATCACTCATCCATATATTTATATACTGTACTCTATACCATCTACTGCATCTGGTCTATGCCGCACGGCCATCACTCATCCATATATTTATATACTGTACTCTATACCATCTACTGCATCTGGTCTATGCCGCACGGCCATCACTCATCCATATATTTATATACTGTACTCTATACCATCTACTGCATCTGGTCTATGCCGCACGGCCATCACTCATCCATATATTTATATACTGTACTCTATACCATCTACTGCATCTGGTCTATGCCACACGGCCATCACTCATCCATATATTTATATACTGTACTCTATACCATCTACTGCATCTGGTCTATGCCGCACGGCCATCACTCATCCATATATTTATATACTGTACTCTATACCATCTACTGCATCTGGTCTATGCCGCACGGCCATCACTCATCCATATATTTATATACTGTACTCTATACCATCTACTGCATCTGGTCTATGCCACACGGCCATCACTCATCCATATATTTATATACTGTACTCTATACCATCTACTGCATCTGGTCTATGCCACACGGCCATCACTCATCCATATATTTATATACTGTACTCTATACCATCTACTGCATCTGGTCTATGCCACACGGCCATCACTCATCCATATATTTATATACTGTACTCTATACCATCTACTGCATCTGGTCTATGCCACACGGCCATCACTCATCCATATATTTATATACTGTACTCTATACCATCTACTGCATCTGGTCTATGCCACACGGCCATCACTCATCCATATATTTATATACTGTACTCTATACCATCTACTGCATCTGGTCTATGCCACACGGCCATCACTCATCCATATATTTATATACTGTACTCTATACCATCTACTGCATCTGGTCTATGCCACACGGCCATCACTCATCCATATATTTATATACTGTACTCTATACCATCTACTGCATCTGGTCTATGCCGCACGGCCATCACTCATCCATATATTTATATACTGTACTCTATACCATCTACTGCATCTGGTCTATGCCGCACGGCCATCACTCATCCATATATTTATATACTGTACTCTATACCATCTACTGCATCTGGTCTATGCCGCACGGCCATCACTCATCCATATATTTATATACTGTACTCTATACCATCTACTGCATCTGGTCTATGCCGCACGGCCATCACTCATCCATATATTTATATACTGTACTCTATACCATCTACTGCATCTGGTCTATGCCGCACGGCCATCACTCATCCATATATTTATATACTGTACTCTATACCATCTACTGCATCTGGTCTATGCCGCACGGCCATCACTCATCCATATATTTATATACTGTACTCTATACCATCTACTGCATCTGGTCTATGCCGCACGGCCATTACTCATCCATATATTTATATACTGTACTCTATACCATCTACTGCATCTGGTCTATGCCGCACGGCCATCACTCATCCATATATTTATATACTGTACTCTATACCATCTACTGCATCTGGTCTATGCCGCACGGCCATCACTCATCCATATATTTATATACTGTACTCTATACCATCTACTGCATCTGGTCTATGCCGCACGGCCATCACTCATCCATATATTTATATACTGTACTCTATACCATCTACTGCATCTGGTCTATGCCGCACGGCCATCACTCATCCATATATTTATATACTGTACTCTATACCATCTACTGCATCTGGTCTATGCCACACGGCCATCACTCATCCATATATTTATATACTGTACTCTATACCATATACTGCATCTGGTCTATGCCGCACGGCCATCACTCATCCATATATTTATATACTGTACTCTATACCATCTACTGCATCTGGTCTATGCCGCACGGCCATCACTCATCCATATATTTATATACTGTACTCTATACCATCTACTGCATCTGGTCTATGCCACACGGCCATCACTCATCCATATATTTATATATTGTACTCTATACCATCTACTGCATCTGGTCTATGCCACACGGCCATCACTCATCCATATATTTATATACTGTACTCTATACCATCTACTGCATCTGGTCTATGCCGCACGGCCATCACTCATCCATATATTTATATACTGTACTCTATACCATCTACTGCATCTGGTCTATGCCGCACGGCCATCACTCATCCATATATTTATATACTGTACTCTATACCATCTACTGCATCTGGTCTATGCCACACGGCCATCACTCATCCATATATTTATATACTGTACTCTATACCATCTACTGCATCTGGTCTATGCCGCACGGCCATCACTCATCCATATATTTATATACTGTACTCTATACCATCTACTGCATCTGGTCTATGCCGCACGGCCATCACTCATCCATATATTTATATACTGTACTCTATACCATCTACTGCATCTGGTCTATGCCGCACGGCCATCACTCATCCATATATTTATATACTGTACTCTATACCATCTACTGCATCTGGTCTATGCCGCACGGCCATCACTCATCCATATATTTATATACTGTACTCTATACCATCTACTGCATCTGGTCTATGCCGTTCGGCCATCACTCATCCATATATTTATATACTGTACTCTATACCATCTACTGCATCTGGTCTATGCCGCACGGCCATCACTCATCCATATATTTATATACTGTACTCTATACCATCTACTGCATCTGGTCTATGCCGCACGGCCATCACTCATCCATATATTTATATACTGTACTCTATACCATCTACTGCATCTGGTCTATGCCACACGGCCATCACTCATCCATATATTTATATACTGTACTCTATACCATCTACTGCATCTGGTCTATGCCGCACGGCCATCACTCATCCATATATTTATATACTGTACTCTATACCATCTACTGCATCTGGTCTATGCCGCACGGCCATCACTCATCCATATATTTATATACTGTACTCTATACCATCTACTGCATCTGGTCTATGCCGCACGGCCATCACTCATCCATATATTTATATACTGTACTCTATACCATCTACTGCATCTGGTCTATGCCGCACGGCCATCACTCATCCATATATTTATATACTGTACTCTATACCATCTACTGCATCTGGTCTATGCCGTTCGGCCATCACTCATCCATATATTTATATACTGTACTCTATACCATCTACTGCATCTGGTCTATGCCACACGGCCATCACTCATCCATATATTTATATACTGTACTCTATACCATCTACTGCATCTGGTCTATGCCGTTCGGCCATCACTCATCCATATATTTATATACTGTACTCTATACCATCTACTGCATCTGGTCTATGCCGTTCGGCCATCACTCATCCATATATTTATATACTGTACTCTATACCATCTACTGCATCTGGTCTATGCCGCACGGCCATCACTCATCCATATATTTATATACTGTACTCTATACCATCTACTGCATCTGGTCTATGCCGCACGGCCATCACTCATCCACATATTTTTATTCATCCCTTGACATTTTTTTTGTGTATTAGGAAAGCGTTGTGAATTTGTTAGATATTACTATTACTATTACTATTATTACTGCACTGTCGGTTAGATATTACTGCACTGTCGGTTAGATATTACTGCACTGTCGGTTAGATATTACTGCACTGTCGGTTAGATATTACTGCACTGTCGGTTAGATATTACTGCACTGTCGGTTAGATATTACTATTACTATTACTATTATTACTGCACTGTCGGTTAGATATTACTGCACTGTCGGTTAGATATTACTATTACTATTATTACTGCACTGTCGGAACCAGAAGCACTTTGCTACACTCGCATTAACATCTGCTAATCATGTGTACGTGACCAATTAAATATGATGTGATTTAACATGGCATTCACCTCTGTTATTGCTGATGAAGTGGATGCTGTCAAAATTACAATTCTCCTACAGGAAGCTGAACATGATCAACATGGTCCAAGGAATGAATATCCTGATTAAAAAAATGAGATACTGAGCTCTTTCTAACAGTCACAAGACTTGTTTTGTGTTTCTGTGATGGTTTTCTCCAAATATAACCAGACAGTGATTGGCTACTAGAATGAGAACATATGGGTGTTTCTGCAGCATACGCGATATGCTCGGTTGTTTGCCATTACTTCACGCCCGTGTAGATTCCTCATTATCATTTGTGATTGTGCAACATGGAATTGTACCAGATTGGATTATTGTCAGCATCACTACATCCTGCAGTGTATTTCTTTAATTCTCAACCTTGAATTTAGCTTTTGTCAGTAAGCATGTAAAGAACAGAATTTGATTCAATCACATGGACAAAACCCTCACTGTACAGAAAAAGACTTTGCATGTAAACCTCAACTAAATATTGCAATGAATAATGTGGAAATTGAGCAAGTTGAGGTGACTAAACTGCTTGGAATAACCCTGGATCGTAAACTGTCATGGTCAAAACATATTGATACAACAGTAGTTAAGATGTGGAGAAGTCTGTCTATATATAATAAAGCGTTGTGCCACCTTCTTAACAACACTAACAACAAGGCAGGTCCCACAGGCCCTAGTTTCCACCTTCTTAACAACACTATCAACAAGGCAGGTCCTACAGGCCCTAGTTTCTACCTTCTTAACAACACTATCAACAAGGCAGGTCCCACAGGCCCTAGTTTCTACCTTCTTAACAACACTATCAACAAGGCAGGTCCCACAGGCCCTAGTTTCTACCTTCTTAACAACACAATCAACAAGGCAGGTCCTACAGGCCCTAGTTTCTACCTTCTTACCACTAGAGCGGAGACCACACTAGAGCGGAGACCACACTATAGCGGAGACCACACTATAGCGGAGACCACACTATAGCGGAGACCACACTATAGCGGAGACCACACTAGAGCGGAGACCACACTAGAGCGGAGACCACACTAGAGCGGAGACCACACTAGAGCGGAGACCACACTAGAGTCAGGGTCACACTAGAGCGGAGACCGCCCTAGAGCGGCGGGTCTCACTACTCCCTAGAGCGGAGGGTCTCACTACTCCCTAGAGCGGAGGGTCTACCACACTAGAGCGGAGACCACACTAGAGTCAGAGTCACACTAGAGCGGAGACTACACTAGAGCGGAGACCACACTAGAGTCAGGGTCACACTAGAGCGGAGACCACACTAGAGCGGAGACTACACTAGAGCGGAGACCACACTAGAGTGGAGACCACACTAGAGTCAGGGTCACACTAGAGCGGAGACCACACTAGAGCGGAGACTACACTAGAGCGGAGACCACACTAGAGCGGAGACCACACTAGAGCGGAGACCACACTAGAGTCAGGGACACACTAGAGCGGAGACCACACTATAGTCACGGTCACACTAGAGCGGAGACTACACTAGAGCGGAGACTACACTAGAGTCAGGATCACACTAGAGCGGAGACCACACTAGAGCGGAGACCACACTAGAGCCAGGGACACACTAGAGCGGAGACCACACTATAGTTAGGGTCACACTAGAGCGGAGTCCACACTAGAGCGGAGACCACACTAGAGCGGAGACCACACTAGAGCGGAGTCCACACTAGAGCAGAGTCCACACTAGAGCGGAGACCACACTAGAGTCAGGGTCACACTAGAGCGGAGACCGCCCTAGAGCGGCGGGTCTCACTACTCCCTAGAGCGGAGGGTCTCACTACTCCCTAGAGCGGAGGGTCTCACTACTCCCTAGAGCGGAGGGTCTCACTACTCCCTAGAGCGGAGGGTCTCACTACTCCCTAGAGCGGAGGGTCTCACTACTCCCTAGAGCGGAGGGTCTCACTACTCCCTAGAGCGGAGGGTCTCACTACTCCCTAGAGCGGAGGGTCTCACTACTCCCTAGAGCGGAGGGTCTCACTACTCCCTAGAGCGGAGGGTCTCACTACTCCCTAGAGCGGAGGGTCTCACTGCTCCCTAGAGCGGAGGGTCTCACTGCTCCCTAGAGCGGAGGGTCTCACTACTCCCTAGAGCGGAGGGTCTCACTACTCCCTAGAGCGGAGGGTCTCACTACTCACTAGAGTGGATGGTCTCACTACTCACTAGAGCGGATGGTCTCACACTACGCCCTAGAGCGGATGGTCTCACTACTCACTGGAGTTGAGGGTCTCACTACTCACTAGAGTGGAGGTCCACAATACCCGCTAGAGTGGTCAATCTTCAGAGCTCATTCTCCAGGAATTCAGATATGCTTTCAGATTCAATGCTACATGGTAGTATAACAATAATATGCTGTTTGAGCCTGACATAGTGCTGTTGGAGTGGCACTGCTGAGAGATCATGCTCTATGAATTCAGCAGGTGGTGGTTTGGAAAATAAATACTAGATATCTGGCAGCAGATTTTATTTTACCACAGTAAAATGCTGTTTGAGCCAAGTATACAGTACTGCCTCTGAACGCGCTACGAGTCTGTCTCTAGGTGGAACGCGCTGAGAGTCTGTCTCTGGGTGGAACGCGCTGCGAGTCTGTCTCTGGGTGGAACGCGCTGCGAGTCTGTCTCTGGGTGGAACGCGCTGCGAGTCTGTCTCTGGGTGGAACGCGCTGCGAGTCGGTCTCTGGGCGGAACGCGCTGCGAGTCGGTCTCTGGGCGGAACGCGCTGCGAGTCGGTCTCTGGGCGGAACGCGCTGCGAGTCTGTCTCTGGGCGGAACGCGCTGCGAGTCGGTCTCTGGGCGGAACGCGCTGCGAGTCGGTCTCTGGGCGGAACGCGCTGCGAGTCTGTCTCTGGGCGGAACGCGCTGCGAGTCTGTCTCTGGGCGGAACACGCTGCGAGTCTGTCTCTGGGCGGAACGCGCTGCGAGTCGGTCTCTGGGCGGAACGCGCTGCGAGTCTGTCTCTGGGCGGAACGCGCTGCGAGTCTGTCTCTGGGCGGAACGCGCTGCGAGACGGTCTCTGGGCGGAACGCGCTGCGAGTCGGTCTCTGGGTGGAACGCGCTGCGAGTCTATCTCGGTCTCTGGATGAGACCCAAATGGCACCTTATAAGGTGTACTTTATTTGAACAGAACCTTAGATCTTCCTTCAGCTGTGTTCAGAACCCCTCTCCAAACAACCCAGCCTTGTAATAGGAACCCTGGAATAATGTTATAGAACCCAGCTACTGTTTAATCATCTGCTTAATAATGCATGGAATGTGAGATCCCTTTGTTGAATGTCATACTGACGATGCCATTCCACTGAGGCAAACCTCTCATTTGGCAAAAGTCCATCCACCCTCTCCCCTCCGTGACCAGGAAGCCAGTACGTGGTTGAGAAGATGTCAATTTGGTCATCATGTGTATCATACCAGAGTCCTTCATGGAAGACTTTTGAAATCTGCCACATATCCTTTGAACCTTTCCAACTACAGGCTGAATATACTCTCCTGCAACCCGCATCACCCAATGTGGTACGGATCTGCTTTTTCTATACTTTAGAATCGGAACCCTCATCAGAAGCTAGCCGCTAACTAGCTACTAGCTAGCCACTGCTAGCGGTCTTCAACGCTAACTAGGACACCAGCGCGACATCTACCCAAAGCATATCAGACTGCTTTTTCTCTACCACATCTCCGGATTCCTACCGCAAGCTCTGAACCTTTATACCGGATCATCGTAAATAGCTAGCTGCAATCCGAGTGGCCACTCCTGGCTAACGTCTCTGTCCCAGAGCTAAGCCCATCTCCCGACTAGCCGAAGAGGTCCAAAGATACCTAATTTGCCAATTGGCCTGGACCCTCTACTGACCCTCTGCTGCCGACACGGAGCCCCGCCGATCCATCACGACTGGTCCGCCGACATAATCGTCCGAGGGGGTTTCAACAGGCTTTTCCGCTGCGACATCGCCAAAGATCCATCTGCTGGCCAAGGCCCGCGAGCTTTCTGAATCGCTGTATCTCCAGCTCACCGCATGAAGAGGAATAAACAGACTCCCCCATCGCGACGTCCCCCAAAGGTTAACTCTCTAGCCCTCGCTATCTCCCTGCTTGCTAATTCGGCCTGCTAACGGCTTGTCAAGCTCCGGTCCGCTAACTGCTACCTTGTCTAGCTCGGGCCTACGAACTGTTAGCTTGTTAGCACAGGCCTGCTAACCGTCTGAACCACCGCGTCCCAATCACTCTCTGACCCCATTTACTTTCTATCTCTTTTTGATTTTTAATTTGTTTATACCTTCCGGAAACCTGCCTCACCCAATGTGATACGGAATCGCTATTACTTTTACTTTTATTTTTATGACACACTCAAGAACCTCCAGACGCTAACCAGCTAACTAGCTACAAGCTAGTTAGTCATTGTTAGTTTAAAAAAAATAAATAAATAAAAAACCTGGATAACACTCGCCAGCCCAGCCCCCCTGCCCATCCACCGCTGCCCCCTGGACACTGATCTCTTGGCTACATAGCTGACGCACGATGTGCACCAACTTCAAACATCAGCTATCCGAGCAGCTAACCGATCGCTGCAGCTGTACATAGTCTATTGGTAAATAGCCCACCCATTTTCACCTACCTCATTCCCATACTGTTTTTATACTGTTTTTTTTATTTATTTATTTACTTTTCTGCTCTTTTGCACACCAATATCTCTACCTGTACATGACCATCTGATCATTTATCACCCCAGTGTTAATCTGCAAAATTGTATTATTCGCCTACCTCCTCATGCCTTTTGCACACATTGTATATAGACTGCCCATTTTTTTTCTACTGTGTTATTGACTTGTTAATTGTTTATTCCATGTGTAACTCTGTGTTGTCTGTTCACACTGCTATGCTTTATCTTGGCCAGGTCGCAGTTGCAAATAAGAACTTGTTCTCAACTAGCCTACCTGGTTAAATAAAGGTGAAATAAAATAAAAAAATAAAAAAACTTTCTGCCCCTCACAAGGTCAAGGCAGGTCAAACCTGCCACCTCTACACTCTAACCACTAGTCTACCCTGCCACCTCTACACTCTAACCACTAGGCTACCCTGCCACCTCTACACTCTAACCACTAGGCTACCCTGCCACCTCTACACTCTAACCACTAGGCTACCCTGCCACCTCTACACTCTAACCACTAGGCTACCCTGCCACCTCTACACTCTAACCTGCCCCTCACAAGGTCAAGGCAGGTCACACAAAAACTTAGATTGAATTATAATCTTATTCATGTGTGTGTCTGTCAGGAAGGTGAAGGGATCAGGGGGTTGAACAGATATTTTCAATTACGACAGACAAGATAGGCAGGCCGGCCAGCCAGCCAGCCAAAAGCCAGCCAGCCAGCCGAAAGCCAGCGACAGCTTGAGTGTTCCCCAGGAAGCTGCTGGAGTTGAAACAACAGGAATAACAAGGAGCATTATCAATCACAGGACAGGCAAGGGGCAGCTGACAACGAGAAAGAGAGAGACATGCAGCTCTTCAGCCTCTCCCTCCAGGCTCCAGCAGAGCAGTAGTAAACCCTATAGCTGGAACCATCAGGATTAAACATGTCTCCCCCGCTCTGACTCATGGATTGACATTTCTACCATTTATCAAATAAAAACAAATATAGCAGATTATTCCACTGGATCGTTTTGAAGAATGAGTGCCAGAATTAAATCTGTTTCTACATTACATTGACTGATAATATTCATACAGAGTAAATGTTTCTTCAATGTCATCCATTATCCAATCAGTGACAACATGATAGAGTAATTAAACAGGGCATGTGCCGAATGGCTCCCGATTCACTATATAAAATGTAAAAAATATAGGCCCTGGTCAAAAGTAGTGCACTATATAGGGCACTGGTTAACAGTAGTGCATTATATTGCTTTCCTGAGGTAGAGTACATTATGATAAGCTGTACACCACACTACCTACCGGGAGAGTTCATCTGTATTTTTCGTAGCTGTCTACGTAACACCACAGACTGATGCTGGCACTAAAACCGCACTCAATGAGCCACATTCCGCCATAAGCAAACTGGAAAACTCTCATTCAGAGGCGGCGCTCCTAGTGGCTCTGGACTTTAATGCAGGGAAACTTAAATCAGTTTAACCTAATCTCTATCAACATGTTAAACGTGCAACCAGAGGGAAGAAAAATATAGCACACCTTTACTCGACACACAGAGACGAATACAAAGCTCTCACTCTCCATTTAGCAAATCTGACCATAATTATATCCTCCCGATTCCTGCTTACAAGCAAAAATTAAAGCAAGAAGCACCAGTAACTCAGTCAATAAAAAAGTGGTCAGATGAATCCAATGTTAAACTACAGGACAGTTTTGCAGACTGGAAAATGTTCTGGGATTCTTCCCGATGACATTGAGGAATACACCACATCAGTCACTGGCTTTATCAATAAGTGCATTGAGAACATCATCCTAACAGTGACTGTACGTACATACCCCAACCAGAAGCCATGGATTACAGGCAACAGTCGCACTCAGCTAAAGGGTAGAGCTGACGCTTTCAAGGAGCGGGACTAACCCAGAAGCTAATAAAACATCCCACTATGCCCTCCGACGAACCAACAAACAGGCAAAGCCTCAATACAGGACAAAGATGGAATCGCACTTCAATGTCTCTAATGCTCGTCGGATGTGGCAGGGCTTGCAAACCATTACAGACTACAAAGGGAAGTACAGAGAGCTGCCCAGTGACACGAGCCTACCACACAAAACTACCAGACGAGCTAAATAACTTATACTCTCGCTTCGAGGCAAGGTACACTAAGTCATGCATGAGAGCATCAGCTGTTCCAGACGAATTTGTGATCATGCTCTCCCCAGCCGATTTGAGTAAGACCTTTAAACAGGTCAACATTCACAAGGCCGCAGGGCCAGACAGATTACCCAGAAGTGTACTCTGAGCATTCGCTGACCAACTGGCAAGGGTCTTCACTGACATTTTCAACCTCTCCCTGTCCAAGTCTGTAATACAAACATGCTTCAAGCAGACCACCATAGTCCCTGTGCCCAAGAACACTAAGGTAACCTCCCTAAATGACTACCGAACCGTAGCACTCACGTCTGTAGCCATGAAATGCTTTGAAAAGCTAGTCATGGCTCACATCAACACCATTATCACAGAAACCCTAGAACCACTCCAATTTGCATACTGCCCCAACAGATGATGCAATCTCTATTGCACACCACACAGCCCTTTCCCACCTGGACAAAAATAAAACCTACAGTTGAAGTTGGAAGATTACATACACTTAAGTTGGAGTTATTAAAACTATTTTTTCAACCCCTCCCAAATTTCTTGTTAACTTCTCCAGGGTAGGGGGCAGCATTTGGAATTTTGGATGAAAAGCATGCCCAAATTAAACGGCCTGCTACTTGGGCCCAGAAGATATGATATGGATATAACTGGTAGATTTGGATAGAAAACACTAAAGTTTCCAAAACTGTTAAAATAGTGTCTGTGAGTATAACATAAACTGATTTAGCAGGCGAAAACCTGAGCAAAATCCATTCAGGAAGTAGTTTTTTGGGTTTGTAGTTTTCTATTCAATGCCATTACAGTATTCATTGACTTAGGACTCCATTTGCAGTTCCTATGCCTTCCACTAGATGTCAGTCTTTAGAAATCGTTTCAGGCTTGTATTCTTATAAATGAGGGAGTAAGACCAGTCTGAACAAGTGGACCCTACCGTGTCGCAGAGCTTTTTCATGCGCATTTCTTGTTTACCTTTTATATTGACGACGTTATTGTCCGGTTGAAATATTATAGATCATTTAGGCTAAAAAACAACCTGAGGCTTGAATATAAACATCGTTTGACATGTTTCTATGAATTTTACGGATACAATTTGGATTTATTTTGTCTGATTGTTTTGACTGCGTTTGAGCCTGTGGATTACTGAAGAAAACAACAAGGTTTACCTTTACCTTAGAAAACTAAGGTTTCTGGATATAAAGAGACTTCATCGAACAAAAGGAACATTTATTGAGTAAATGAATGTCTTCTGATTGCCACCATATGAAGATCATCAAAGGTAAGGGATTAATTGTATCTCTATTTCTGAGTTTTGTAACACTTCTGCTTGACTGGTTACTGTTTGTAATAATTTGTCAACTGGGTTATGTTCTGGGCTAGGTATGTTCTGGGCTAGATATGCTTTCGCCTAAAAGCATTTTATAAATATGACACTGTGGTTGGTTTAAGTTCATCTTTAAACCCGTGTAAAATATGTTTTGTTTCCTGAATTTTTATAATGAGCATTTCTGTATTTGAATCTCACTGGATGTTGGCCAGGTGGGACGCACCTGAGAGAGGCCAGGTGGGACGCACCTGAGAGAGGCCAGGTGGGACGCACCTGAGAGAGGCCAGGTGGGACGCACCTGAGAGAGGCCAGGTGGGACGCACCTGAGAGAGGCCAGGTGGGACGCACCTGAGAGAGGCCAGGTGGGACGCACCTGAGAGAGGCCAGGTGGGACGCACCTGAGAGAGGCCAGGTGGGACGCACCTGAGAGAGGCCAGGTGGGACGCACCTGAGAGAGGCCAGGTGGGACGCACCTGAGAGAGGCCAGGTGGGACGCACCATAGAGAATAGGAGAGGGCTTAGAACAGAGCCCTGGGGGACACCACATACCATAGAGAGGTTAAACTATAGTGTTGGCAAGACGGTTAGTGCATGACACAAGTCATTTTTCCAACAATTGTTTAGACATATTATTTCACTGTATCACAATTCCAGTGGGTCAGAAGTTTACATACGCTCAGTCAACTTAGTACTATAAACATCTTGGAAAATTCCATAAAATAATGTCATGGTTTTAGAAGCTTCTGATAATTGACTAATTGACAACACTTTAGTCAATTGGAGGTGTACCTGTGGATGTATTTCAAGGCCTACCTTCAAACTCAGTGCCTCTTTGCTTGACGTCATGGGAATATCAAAAGAAATCAGCAAAAGACCACAGAAGAAAAATGGTAGACCTCCACAAACCTGTTTCATCCTTGGGAGCAATTTCCAAATGCCTGAAGGTACCATGTTCACCTGTACAAACAATAGTACACATGTATAAACACCATGGGACCATGCAGCAGTCATACCGCTCAGGAAGGAGACACGCTCCGTCTCCTAGAGATGAATGTACTTTGGAGCGAAAAGTGCAAATCAACCTTGTGAAGATGCTGGCGGAAACCGGTACAAAAGTATCTATATCCACAGTAAAACGAGTCCTATATCGACATAACCTGAAAGGCCACTCAGCAAGGAAGAAGCCACTGCTCCAAAACCGCCATAAAAAAGCCAGACTACGGTTTGCAACTGCACATGGGGACAAAGATCGCACTTTTTGGAGTAATGTCCTCTGGTCTGATGAAACAGAAATAGAACTGTTTGGCCATAATGACCATCGTTAGGTTTGGAGGAAAAAGGGAGGGCTGAAGAACACCATCCCAACCGTGAAACACGGGGGTGGCAGCATCATCTTGTGGGGTTGCTTTGCTACAGGAGGAACTGGTGCACTTCACAAAATAGATGGCATCATGAGCAAGTAAAATTATGTGGATATATTGAAGCAACATCTCAAGACATCAGTCAGGAAGTAAAAGCTTGGTCGCAAATGGGTCTTCCAAAGGGACAATGACCGCAAGCATACTTCCAAAGTTCTGGCAAAACGTCTGAAGGACAACAAAGTCGTAAAGGTATTGGAGTGGCCATCACAAGGCCCTGACCTCAATCCCATAGAAAATGTTGCCCCGCAGAACTGAAAAAGCGTGTTCGAGCAAGGAGGCCTACAAACCTGACTCAGTTACACCAGCTCTGTCAGGCGGATTGGGCCAAAAATCACACAACTTATTGTGGGAAGCTACCCGAAACGTTTGACCCATGTTAGACAATTTAAAGGCAAAGCTACCAAATTCTAATTGAGTGAATGTAAACTTCTGACCCACTGGAAATATAAGCTGAAATAAATCACTCTACTATTATTCTGACATTTCACATTCTTAAAATAAAGTGGTGATCCTAACTGACCTAAAACAGGGAATCTTTACCAGGATTAAATGTCAGGAATTCCAAAAAACGGAGTTTAAATGTAGTTGGCTAAAGTGAATGTAAACTTCTGACTTGAACTGTATGTGAGAATGCTATTCATTGACCACAGCGTTCAACACCATAGTGCCCTCAAAGCTCAACACTAAGCTAAGGACCCTGGGACTAAACACTGCAAATGGATCCGGAACTTCCAGGCGGCCGCCCCCAGGTGGTAAGGGTAGGTAAAACACATCCGCCACACTGATCCTTAACACAGGGTTCCGTCAGGGTGCACGCAGTCCCCTCCTGTACTCCCTCTTCACTCATGACTGTACAGCCAGGCACAACTCCAACACCATCATTAAGTTTGCCGATGACAACAGTGGTAGGCCTGATCACCGACAACAATGAGACAGCCTATATGGAGATCATTGTGGACTACAGGAAAAGGAGGACCGAGCACTTCCCCATTCTCATCGACGGGGCTGTAGCGGAGCAGGTTGAGAGCTTCCAGTTCGTTGGTGTCCACATCAACAACAAACTAACATGGTCCAAGCTAGCCAAGACTGTTCTGAAGAGGGCACGACAAGACCTATTTCCCCTCGGGAGAATGAGAATATTTGACATGGATCCTCAGATCCTCAAAAGGTTTTACAGCTGCACCATCGAGAGCATGCTGACGGGTCGCATCACTGCCTGTTATGGCAACTGCTCGCACTCCGACCGCAAGGCACTACAGAGGCTAATGCGTACGGCCCAGTACATCACCAGGGTCAAGCTTCCTGCCATCCAGGACCTCTATGCAAGGTGTCAGAGGAAGGCCCTAAAAATGGTCAAAGACTCAAGCCACCCTAGACATAGTCTCTTCTCTCTGCTACCGCACAGCAAGCGGTACCGGAGCGCCAAGTCTAGGTCCAAGAGGCTTCTAAACAGCTTCTACCCCCAAGCCATAAGACTCCTGAACATCTAATCAAATGGCTACCCAGACTATTTGCATTGACACCCCCCCCCCCCCCGGCAGCTACTCTGTTATCCATGCATTGTCACTTTAATAACCCTACCTACATGTACATAATTACCTCAACACCGGTGCCCCCCGCACATTGAATCTGTACCGGTACAACCTGTATATACCCTCGCTATTGTTATGTACTGCATCTCTTTAATTATTGTTATTCTTATCTCTTACTTTTTAGGGATTTTATTAAAACTTCATTGTTGGTTAAGGGCTTGTAAGTAAGCATGATACCTGAATACCTGGTGTATTCAGGGCATGTAACAAATACAATTTGATATAGGGGGTAGGGTGCCTTTGGGGCATTAGCCAGATTCATTTCCAGCCATGTCTCTCTAACCCAGTAGGGTGTTATGCAAGGCTAGTAAAGCTGTGTTATTCTAATCCTGTAGGTTCCCATGCTATACACACAGGGTGTGTAATCCCCCCTACAGGGTACATCATGCAGCCTAAATCTAGAGGAGAGTTCACCACAGGTCAGGACCAAAGCAGGCAGCGTGGGCGGGGTGAGAGAGTGAGAGTGTGGATTAGGACAACAGCAGGAACATACTGCCACAATACACAGGGTTAGGGCTAGCCCAGGCTACAATGCGGGGCTAGCCCAGGCTACAACGCGGGGCTAGCCCAGGCAACAACGCGGGGCTAGCCCAGGCCACAACGCGGGGTTAGCCCAGGCCACAACGCGGGGTTAGCCCAGGCTACTGTTACTACTACTGTAGAATCTCCTGTAGATGCTACTGCTACTGTAGATGCTACTATTACTTGAGATGCGGTCACAGCTACTGTAGATTTTACTGCTATTTCTACTGTATATGCTACTGCAGATTTTACTGTTACTATAAATGCTACTGTAGATGCTTTCATTGTTACTGTAGATTCTGTTACAGCTATCTAATTGTATTTGTCACATACACTTTTATTAACATCTGCCAACCATGTGTAACGAAATGCTTGTGCACTGTCAGAACTAGAAGCACCAATATCTAACAAGTAATCTAACAATTCCCCAACAACTACCTTATACACACAAATCTAAAGGGGTGAATGAGAATATGTACATATATGTATATGGATGAGCGATTTCCGAGCGCCATAGACAATGTGCAATAGATGTTAAAAATACAGTATAGATGTTAATTATTTTTTCCCCCTTTATTTAACCGGGTAGGTCAGTTGAGAACAAGTTCTCATTTACAACTGCGACCAGTCCAACATAAAGCAGAGCAGTGCGACACTAACAAAAACACAGAGTTACACATGGAATAAACAAATGTACAGTCATTAACAAAATGTTAAAAAGTATATAAAAACAGTGTGTGCAAATGAGGATAAGGGAGGTAGTAAATAGGCCATAGTGGCAAAATAATTACAATTTAGCAATTAAACACTGGAGTGATCGATGTTCAGAAGATGAAAGTGCAAGTAGAGATACTGGGGAGCAAAGGAGCAAAAACACAATAAATAACAATATGGGGATGAGGTAGTTGTGTGAGATATTTACAGATGGGCTAGGTACAGGTGCAATGACCGGTAAGCTGCTCTGACAGTTGATGCTTAAAGTTCGTGAGGGAGATGAGTCTCTAGCTTCAGTGATTTTTGCAATTCGTTCCAGTCATTGGCAGCAGAGAACTGGAAGGAAAGGCAGCCAAAGGAGGAATTGGGGCTTTGGAGATGACCAATGAAATATACCTGCTGGAGCACGTGCTACGGGTGGGTGCTGCTTTGGTGACCAGTGAGCTAAGATAAGGCGGGGCTTTACCTAGCAGAGACTTATAGATGACCTGGGGCCAGTGGGTTTGGCGACAAATATGAAGCGAGGGCCAGCCAACAAGAGCATACAGGTCACAGTGGTGGGTAGTATATGGGGCTTTGGTGACAAAAACGAAGGCACTGTGATAGACTGCATCCAATTTGCTGAGTGTTGTAGGCTATTTAGTAAATGGCATCGCCGAAATCAAGGATCAGTAGGATAGTCAGTTTTACGAGGGTATGTTTGGCAGCATGAGTGAAGAATGCTTTGTTGCGAAATAGGAAGCCGATTCTAGATTTCAATTTGGATTGGAGATGCTTAATGCGAGTCTGGAAGGAGAGTTTACAGTCTAACCAGACACCTAGGTATTTATAGTTGTCCATATTTTCTAAGTCAGAACCGTCCAGAGTAGTGATGCTAGGAGCGGGCGGGCGGGTGCAGGCAGTGATCGGTTGAAGAGCATGCATTTAGTTTTACTAGCATTTAAGAGCAGTTGGAGGCCACGGAAGGAGAGTTGTAATGGCATTGAAGCTCATTTGGAGGCTACTGCTACTGTATATTCTACTTTTTTTGCAGAAGATACTGTAAATTATACTGCTACTGCCATTGTACATGCTACTGCTGCAGATTCTACTTTTACTGCAGAAGCTACTGCAGATGCTACTGTTACTGCTATTGTAGATGCTGCTGCTACTAATGTTACTGCAACTGCATATGCTACTGTTACTGCATTACTATACATGCTACTGCTGCTGTAGATTCTACTTTTACTACAGAAGCTACAGTAGATCAAGTGTTTTAGTACTATATCTCTTGACACAATGATGAAAATAATCATGGCCTCTAAACCTTCAAGCTGCATACTGGACCCTATTCCAACTAAACTACTGAAAGAGCTGCTTCCTGTGCTTGGCCCTCCTATGTTGAACATAATAAATGTCTCTCTATCCACCGGATGTGTACCAAACTCACTAAAAGTGGCAGTAACAAAGCCTCTTGAAAAAGCCAAACCTTGACCCAGAAGATATTTAAAAAACTATCGGCTTATATCGAATCTTCCATTCCTCTCAAAAAAAAAGTGAAAAAGCTGTTGCGCAGCAACTCACTGCCTTCCTGAAGACAAACAATGTATACGAAATGCTTCAGTCTGGCTTTAGACCCCATCATAGCACTGAGACTGCACTTGTGAAGGTGGTAAAATACCTTTTAATGGCGTCAGACCGAGGCTCTTAGACCTCGTGCTCCTAGACCTTAGTGCTGCTTTTGATACCATCGATCACCACATTATTTTGGAGAGATTGGAAACCCAAATTGGTCTACACGGACAAATTCTGGCCTGGTTTAGATCTTATCTGTCGGAAAGATAACAGTTTGTCTCTGTGAATGGTTTGTCATCTGACAAATCAACTGTAAATTAAAATGTTCCTCAAGGTTCCATTTCAGGACAACTATTGTTTTCACTATATATTTTACCTCTTGTGGGATGTCATTCGAAAACATGTTAACTTTCACTGCTATGCGGATGACACACAGCTGTACATTTCAATGAAATCAAAACTGCCCTCGCTGGAAGCCTGTGTTTCAGACATAAGGAAGTGAATGGTTGCAAAAGGTCTACTTTTAAACTCGGACAAAACAGAGATGCTTGTTCTAGGTCCCAAGAAACAAAGAGATCTTCTGTTGAATCTGACAATTAATCTTCATGGTTGTACAGTTGTCTCAAATAAAACTGAAGGACCTTGACGTTATTCTAGACCCTGATCTCTCTTTTGACGAACATATCAAGACTGTTTCAAGGACAGCTTTTTCCCATCTACGTAGCATTGAAAAATTGGGAAATTGTCTGTCCAAATATTATGCAGAAAAATTTATCCGTGCTTTTGTTACTTCCAGGTTAGACTGCTGCAATGCTTTAATCTCCGGCTACCCGGATAAAGCACTAAATAAACTTCAGTTAGTGCTAAATACGGCTGCTAGAATCCTGACTAGAACCAAAAAAATGTATCAAATTACTCCAGTGCTAGCCTCCCTACACTGGCTTCCTGTTAAGGCAAGGGCTGATTTCAAGGTATTACTGCTAACCTACAAAGCATTACATGGGCTTGCTCCTTCCTATCTTTCTGATGTGGTCTTGCCGTACATACCTACACGTACGCTACGGTCACAAGACGCAGGCCTCCTAATTGTCCCTAGAATTTCTGGAGGCAGGGCTTTCTCCTATAGAGCTCAATTTTTATGGAATGGTCTGCCTACCCATGTGAGAGAAGCAGACTCGGTCTCAACCTTTAAGTCTTTATTGAAGACTCATCTCTTCAGTAGGTCCTACGATTGAGTTTTGCCTGGCCCAGGAGTGTGAAGGTGAATGGAAAAATCACTAGAGCAACGAACCCCCCTTGCTGTCTCTGCCTGGCCAGTTCCTCTCTCTCCAATGGGATTCTCTGCCTCTAACCCTATTACAGGGGCTGAGTCACTGGCTTACTGGTGCTCTTGCATGCCGTCCCTAGGAGGGGTGCGTCACTTGGGTGGGTTGAGTCACTGATGTGATCTTCCTGTCTGGGTTGACGCCCCCGCTTGGGTTGTGCCGTGGCGGAGATCTTTGTGGGCTATACTCGGCCTTGTCTCAGGATGGTAAGTTGGTGGTTGAAGATATCCCTCTAGTGGTGTGGGGCCTGTGCTTTGGAAAAGTGGGTGGGGTTATATCCTGCCTGTTTGACCCTGTCCGGGTCATCGGATGGGGCCACAATGTCTCCTGACCCCTCCTGTCTCAGCCTCCAGTATTTATGCTGCAGTAGTTTGTGTGTTGGGGCTTAGTCTTAGTCTATTATATCTGGAGTACTTCTCCTGTCTTATCTGGTGTCCTGTGTGAATTTAAGTATGCTCTCTAATTCTCTCTTTCTCCCTCTCGGAGGACCTGAGCCCTAGGACCATGCCTCAGGACTACCTGGCATGATGACTCCTTGCTGTCCCCAGTCCACCTGGTCGTGCTGCTGCTCCAGTTTCAACTGTTCTGCCTGCAGCTATGGAACCCTGACCTTTTCACCAGATGTGCAACCTGTCCCAGACCTGCTGTTTTCAACTCTCTAGAGACAGCAGGAGCGGTAGAGATACTCTGAATGATAGGCTATGAAAAGCCAACTGACATTTACTCCTGAGGTGCTGACCTATTGCACCCTCTACAACAACTGATTATTATTATTTGACCATGGTGGTCATTTATGAACGTTTGAACATCTTGGCCATGTTCTGTTATAATATCCACCCGGCTCAGCCAGAAGAGGACTGGCCACCCCTCATAGCGTGGTTCCTCTAGGTTTTGGCCTTTCTAGGGAGTTTTTCCTAGCCACCGTGCTTCTACACCTGCATTGCTTGCTGTTTGGGGTTTTAGGCTGGGTTTCTGTACAGCACTTTGAGATATCAGCTGATGTACGAAGGGCTATATAAATACATTTGATTTGATACTGTTACTGCAGATGCTAATGTTACTGCTACTATAGATGCTACCGTTACTGCTACTATAGATTCTACTGCAGATGCTACTGTTACTGATACTATAGAATCTACTGCAGATGCTACTGTTACTGCTACTATAGAATCTACTGCAGATGCTGCTGTTACTGCTACTGCAGATGCTGCTGTTACTGCTACTGCAGATGCTACTGTTACTGCTACTATAGAATCTACTGCAGATGCTGCTGTTACTGCTACTGCAGATGCTACTGCTACTGCAGATGCTACTGTTACTGCTACTGCAGATGCTACTGTTAATGCTACTGCAGATGCTACTGCATGTTAGTGCTACTATATATTCTGCAACTACTGTTACTGCTACTATAGATTTTACTTCTGTTACTGCTACTACAGACTCAACTATTACTGCTACAGCAGATGCAACTATTACTGCAGATGCAACTATTGCCGATACTGCAGATGCTACTGCAGATGCCACCGTTACTGCTACTGCAGGTGCCACCGTTACTGTTACTGTTACTGCAGATGCCACTGTTACTGTTACTGCAGATGCCACTGTTACTGCTACTGCTACTGCAGATGCCACTGTTACTGTTACTGTTACTGCAGATGCCACTGTTACTGTTACTGCAACTGCAGATGCCACTGTTACTGCTACTGCAGATGCCACCGTTACTGCTACTGCAGATGCCACTGTTACTGCTACTGCAGATGCCACCGTTACTGCTACTGCAGATGCCACTGTTACTGTTACTGCAGATGCCACTGTTACTGTTACTGCAGATGCCACTGTTACTGTTACTGCAGATGCCACTGTTACTGCTGCTTCTACTGCAGGTGCCACTGTTACTGCTACTGTTACTGCAGATGCCACCGTTACTGCTACTGCTACTGCAGATGCCACCGTTACTGTTACTGCAGATGCCACCGCTACTGTTACTGCAGATGCCACCGCTACTGTTACTGCAGATGCCACTGTTACTGTTACTGCAGATGCCACCGTTACCGTTACTGTTACTGCAGATGCCACTGTTACTGTTACTGCAGATGCCACCGTTACTGTTACTGCAGATGCCAACGTTACTGTTACTGCAGATGCCACTGTTACTGTTACTGCAGATGCCACTGTTACTGTTACTGCAGATGCCACCGTTACTGTTACTGCAGATGCCACTGTTACTGTTACTGCAGATGCCACTGTTACTGTTACTGCAGATGCCACCGTTACTGTTACTGCAGATGCCACCGTTACTGTTACTGCAGATGCCACTGTTACTGTTACTGCAGATGCCACTGTTACTGTTACTGCAGATGCCACTGTTACTGCTACTGTTACTGCAGATGCCACCGTTACTGCTACTGCTACTGCAGGTGCCACTGTTACTGTTACTGCAGATGCCACTGTTACTGTTACTGCTACTGCAGGTGCCACTGTTACTGCTACTGCAGATGCCACCGTTACTGCTACTGTTACTGCAGATGCCACCGTTACTGCTACTGCAGGTGCCACTGTTACTGCTACTGCAGATGCCACTGTTACTGCAGATGCCACTGTTACTGCTACTGCAGATGCCACCGTTACTGTTACTGCAGATGCCACCGTTACAGTTACTGCAGATGCCACTGTTACTGCAGATGCCACCGTTACTGCTACTGTTACTGCAGATGCCACCGTTACTGCTACTGCTACTGCAGATGCCACCGTTACTGTTACTGCAGATGCCACCGTTACTGTTACTGCAGATGCCACCGTTACTGTTACTGCAGATGCCACCGTTACTGTTACTGCAGATGCCACCGTTACTGTTACTGCAGATGCCACCGTTACTGTTACTGCAGATGCCACTGTTACTGCAGATGCCACTGTTACTGTTACTGCAGATGCCACCGTTACTGTTACTGCAGATGCCACCGTTACTGTTACTGCAGATGCCACCGTTACTGTTACTGCAGATGCCACCGTTACTGCTACTATAGATGCTACCGTTACTGCTACTATAGATTCTACTGCAGATGCTACTGTTACTGATACTATAGAATCTACTGCAGATGCTACTGTTACTGCTACTATAGAATCTACTGCAGATGCTGCTGTTACTGCTACTGCAGATGCTGCTGTTACTGCTACTGCAGATGCTACTGTTACTGCTACTATAGAATCTACTGCAGATGCTGCTGTTACTGCTACTGCAGATGCTACTGCTACTGCAGATGCTACTGTTACTGCTACTGCAGATGCTACTGTTAATGCTACTGCAGATGCTACTGCATGTTAGTGCTACTATATATTCTGCAACTACTGTTACTGCTACTATAGATTTTACTTCTGTTACTGCTACTACAGACTCAACTATTACTGCTACAGCAGATGCAACTATTACTGCAGATGCAACTATTGCCGATACTGCAGATGCTACTGCAGATGCCACCGTTACTGCTACTGCAGGTGCCACCGTTACTGTTACTGTTACTGCAGATGCCACTGTTACTGTTACTGCAGATGCCACCGTTACCGTTACTGTTACTGCAGATGCCACTGTTACTGTTACTGCAGATGCCACCGTTACTGTTACTGCAGATGCCAACGTTACTGTTACTGCAGATGCCACTGTTACTGTTACTGCAGATGCCACTGTTACTGTTACTGCAGATGCCACCGTTACTGTTACTGCAGATGCCACTGTTACTGTTACTGCAGATGCCACTGTTACTGTTACTGCAGATGCCACCGTTACTGTTACTGCAGATGCCACCGTTACTGTTACTGCAGATGCCACTGTTACTGTTACTGCAGATGCCACTGTTACTGTTACTGCAGATGCCACCGTTACTGCTACTGCTACTGCAGGTGCCACTGTTACTGTTACTGCAGATGCCACTGTTACTGTTACTGCTACTGCAGGTGCCACTGTTACTGTTACTGCTACTGCAGGTGCCACTGTTACTGCTACTGCAGATGCCACCGTTACTGCTACTGTTACTGCAGATGCCACCGTTACTGCTACTGCAGGTGCCACTGTTACTGCTACTGCAGATGCCACTGTTACTGCAGATGCCACTGTTACTGCTACTGCAGATGCCACCGTTACTGTTACTGCAGATGCCACCGTTACAGTTACTGCAGATGCCACTGTTACTGCAGATGCCACCGTTACTGCTACTGTTACTGCAGATGCCACCGTTACTGCTACTGCTACTGCAGATGCCACCGTTACTGTTACTGCAGATGCCACCGATACTGTTACTGCAGATGCCACCGTTACTGTTACTGCAGATGCCACCGTTACTGTTACTGCAGATGCCACCGTTACTGTTACTGCAGATGCCACCGTTACTGTTACTGCAGATGCCACTGTTACTGCAGATGCCACTGTTACTGCAGATGCCACTGTTACTGTTACTGCAGATGCCACCGTTACTGTTACTGCAGATGCCACCGTTACTGTTACTGCAGATGCCACCGTTACTGCTACTATAGATGCTACCGTTACTGCTACTATAGATTCTACTGCAGATGCTACTGTTACTGATACTATAGAATCTACTGCAGATGCTACTGTTACTGCTACTATAGAATCTACTGCAGATGCTGCTGTTACTGCTACTGCAGATGCTGCTGTTACTGCTACTGCAGATGCTACTGTTACTGCTACTATAGAATCTACTGCAGATGCTGCTGTTACTGCTACTGCAGATGCTACTGTTACTGCTACTGCAGATGCTACTGTTAATGCTACTGCAGATGCTACTGCATGTTAGTGCTACTATATATTCTGCAACTACTGTTACTGCTACTATAGATTTTACTTCTGTTACTGCTACTACAGACTCAACTATTACTGCTACAGCAGATGCAACTATTACTGCAGATGCAACTATTGCCGATACTGCAGATGCTACTGCAGATGCCACCGTTACTGCTACTGCAGGTGCCACCGTTACTGTTACTGTTACTGCAGATGCCACTGTTACTGCAGATGCCACTGTTACTGCTACTGCTACTGCAGATGCCACTGTTACTGTTACTGTTACTGCAGATGCCACTGTTACTGTTACTGCAACTGCAGATGCCACTGTTACTGCTACTGCAGATGCCACCGTTACTGCTACTGCAGATGCCACTGTTACTGCTACTGCAGATGCCACCGTTACTGCTACTGCAGATGCCACTGTTACTGTTACTGCAGATGCCACTGTTACTGCAGATGCCACTGTTACTGTTACTGCAGATGCCACTGTTACTGTTACTGCAGATGCCACCGTTACTGCTACTGCAGATGCCACTGTTACTGTTACTGCAGATGCCACTGTTACTGTTACTGCAGATGCCACCGTTACTGCTACTGCAGATGCCACTGTTACTGTTACTGCAGATGCCACTGTTACTGTTACTGCAGATGCCACTGTTACTGTTACTGCAGATGCCACCGTTACTGCTACTGCAGATGCCACTGTTACTGTTACTGCAGATGCCACTGTTACTGTTACTGCAGATGCCACTGTTACTGCTGCTTCTACTGCAGGTGCCACTGTTACTGCTACTGTTACTGCAGATGCCACCGTTACTGCTACTGCTACTGCAGATGCCACCGTTACTGTTACTGCAGATGCCACCGCTACTGTTACTGCAGATGCCACCGCTACTGTTACTGCAGATGCCACTGTTACTGTTACTGCAGATGCCACCGTTACCGTTACTGTTACTGCAGATGCCACTGTTACTGTTACTGCAGATGCCACCGTTACTGTTACTGCAGATGCCAACGTTACTGTTACTGCAGATGCCACTGTTACTGTTACTGCAGATGCCACTGTTACTGTTACTGCAGATGCCACCGTTACTGTTACTGCAGATGCCACTGTTACTGTTACTGCAGATGCCACTGTTACTGTTACTGCAGATGCCACCGTTACTGTTACTGCAGATGCCACCGTTACTGTTACTGCAGATGCCACTGTTACTGCAGATGCCACTGTTACTGTTACTGCAGATGCCACTGTTACTGCTACTGTTACTGCAGATGCCACCGTTACTGCTACTGCTACTGCAGGTGCCACTGTTACTGTTACTGCAGATGCCACTGTTACTGTTACTGCTACTGCAGGTGCCACTGTTACTGCTACTGCAGATGCCACCGTTACTGCTACTGTTACTGCAGATGCCACCGTTACTGCTACTGCAGGTGCCACTGTTACTGCTACTGCAGATGCCACTGTTACTGCTACTGCAGATGCCACTGTTACTGCTACTGCAGATGCCACTGTTACTGCTACTGCAGATGCCACCGTTACTGTTACTGCAGATGCTACTGTTACCGTTACCGTTACTGTTACTGTTACTGCAGATGCCACTGTTACTGCTGCTTCTACTGCAGGTGCCACTGTTACTGCTACTGCAGATGCCACTGTTACTGCTACTGCAGATGCCACTGTTACTGCTACTGCAGGTGCCACTGTTACTGCTACTGCAGATGCCACTGTTACTGCTACTGCAGGTGCCACTGTTACTGCTACTGCAGATGCCACTGTTACTGCTACTGCAGGTGCCACTGTTACTGCTGCTGCAGGTGCCACTGTTACTGTTACTGCAGATGCCACCGTTACTGTTACTGCAGATGCCACCGTTACTGTTACTGCAGATGCCACTGTTACTGTTACTGCAGATGCCACTGTTACTGTTACTGCAGATGCCACTGTTACTGCTACTGTTACTGCAGATGCCACCGTTACTGCTACTGCTACTGCAGGTGCCACTGTTACTGTTACTGCAGATGCCACTGTTACTGTTACTGCTACTGCAGGTGCCACTGTTACTGCTACTGCAGATGCCACTGTTACTGCTACTGCAGATGCCACCGTTACTGTTACTGCAGATGCCACCGTTACTGTTACTGCAGATGCTACTGTTACCGTTACCGTTACTGTTACTGTTACTGCAGATGCCACTGTTACTGCTGCTTCTACTGCAGGTGCCACTGTTACTGCTACTGCAGATGCCACTGTTACTGCTACTGCAGATGCCACTGTTACTGCTACTGCAGGTGCCACTGTTACTGCTACTGCAGATGCCACTGTTACTGCTACTGCAGGTGCCACTGTTACTGCTACTGCAGATGCCACTGTTACTGCTACTGCAGGTGCCACTGTTACTGCTACTGCAGATGCCACTGTTACTGTTACTGCAGATGCCACCGTTACTGTTACTGCAGATGCCACCGTTACTGTTACTGCAGATGCCACTGTTACTGTTACTGCAGATGCCACTGTTACTGTTACTGCAGATGCCACTGTTACTGCTACTGTTACTGCAGATGCCACCGTTACTGCTACTGCTACTGCAGGTGCCACTGTTACTGTTACTGCAGATGCCACTGTTACTGTTACTGCTACTGCAGGTGCCACTGTTACTGCTACTGCAGATGCCACCGTTACTGCTACTGTTACTGCAGATGCCACCGTTACTGCTACTGCAGGTGCCACTGTTACTGCTACTGCAGATGCCACTGTTACTGCTACTGCAGATGCCACTGTTACTGCTACTGCAGATGCCACTGTTACTGCTACTGCAGATGCCACCGTTACTGTTACTGCAGATGCTACTGTTACCGTTACCGTTACTGTTACTGTTACTGCAGATGCCACTGTTACTGCTACTGCAGATGCCACTGTTACTGCTACTGCAGATGCCACTGTTACTGTTACTGCAGGTGCCACTGTTACTGCTTCTGCAGGTGCAACTGTTACTGTTACTGCAGATGCCACTGTTACTGTTACTGCAGATGCCACTGTTACTGCTACTGCAGATGCCACTGTTACTGTTACTGCAGGTGCCACTGTTACTGCTTCTGCAGGTGCCACTGTTACTGTTACTGCAGATGCCACCGTTACTGTTACTGCAGATGCCACCGTTACTGCTACTGCAGATGCCACCGTTACTGCTACTGCAGATGCCACCGTTACTGTTACTGCAGATGCCACCGTTACTGTTACTGCAGATGCCACTGTTACTGCTACTGCAGATGCCACTGTTACTGCTACTGCAGATGCCACCGTTACTGCTACTGCAGATGCCACCGTTACTGTTACTGCAGATGCCACCGTTACTGTTACTGCAGATGCCACCGTTACTGTTACTGTTACTGCAGATGCCACTGTTACTGTTACTGCAGATGCCACCGTTACTGTTACTGCAGATGCCACCGTTACTGTTACTGCAGATGCCACCGTTACTGTTACTGCAGGTGCCACTGTTACTGTTACTGTTACTGCAGATGCCACCGTTACTGTTACTGTTACTGCAGATGCCACCGTTACTGTTACTGCAGATGCCACTGTTACTGTTACTGCTACTGCAGATGCCACTGTTACTGTTACTGCAGATGCCACCGTTACTGCTACTGCAGATGCCACTGTTACTGCAGATGCCACTGTTACTGTTACTGCAGATGCTACTGTTACTGCTACTGCAGATGCCACCGTTACTGTTACTGCAGATGCCACCGTTACTGTTACTGCAGGTGCCACTGTTACTGTTACTGTTACTGCAGATGCCACCGTTACTGTTACTGTTACTGCAGATGCCACCGTTACTGTTACTGCAGATGCCACTGTTACTGTTACTGCTACTGCAGATGCCACTGTTACTGTTACTGTAGATGCCACCGTTACTGCTACTGCAGATGCCACTGTTACTGCAGATGCCACTGTTACTGTTACTGCAGATGCTACTGTTACTGCTACTGCAGATATCAATGCCACTGTTACTGCTACTGCAGATATCAATGCCACTGTTACTGCTACTGCAGATGTTACTGCTACTGCAGATGCCACTGTTACTGTTACTGTTACTGCAGATGCTACTGTTACTGCTACTGCAGATGCCACCGTTACTGTTACTGCAGATGCCACCGTTACTGCTACTGCAGATGCCACCGTTACTGTTACTGCAGATGCCACCGTTACTGTTACTGCAGATGCCACCGTTACTGTTACTGTTACTGCAGATGCCACCGTTACTGTTACTGCAGATGCCACCGTTACTGTTACTGCAGATGCCACTGTTGCTGTTACTGCAGATGCCACCGTTACTGTTACTGCAGATGCCACCGTTACTGTTACTGCAGGTGCCACTGTTACTGTTACTGTTACTGCAGATGCCACCGTTACTGTTACTGTTACTGCAGATGCCACCGTTACTGTTACTGTTACTGCAGATGCCACCGTTACTGTTACTGCAGATGCCACTGTTACTGTTACTGCTACTGCAGATGCCACTGTTACTGTTACTGCAGATGCCACCGTTACTGCTACTGCAGATGCCACTGTTACTGCAGATGCCACTGTTACTGTTACTGCAGATGCTACTGTTACTGCAGATATCAATGCCACTGTTACTGCTACTGCAGATATCAATGCCACTGTTACTGCTACTGCAGATGTTACTGCTACTGCAGATGCCACTGTTACTGTTACTGTTACTGCAGATGCTACTGTTACTGCTACTGCAGATGCCACTGTTACTGTTACTGCAGATGCTACTGTTACTGTTACTGCAGATGCCACCGTTACTGCTATTGCAGATGCCACTGTTACTGTTACTGCTACTGCAGATGCCACTGTTACTGCAGATGCCACTGTTACTGCTACTGCAGATGCCACCGTTACTGTTACTGCAGATGCCACCGTTACAGTTACTGCAGATGCCACTGTTACTGCAGATGCCACCGTTACTGCTACTGTTACTGCAGATGCCACCGTTACTGCTACTGCTACTGCAGATGCCACCGTTACTGTTACTGCAGATGCCACCGATACTGTTACTGCAGATGCCACCGTTACTGTTACTGCAGATGCCACCGTTACTGTTACTGCAGATGCCACCGTTACTGTTACTGCAGATGCCACCGTTACTGTTACTGCAGATGCCACTGTTACTGCAGATGCCACTGTTACTGCAGATGCCACTGTTACTGTTACTGCAGATGCCACCGTTACTGTTACTGCAGATGCCACCGTTACTGTTACTGCAGATGCCACCGTTATTGCTACTGCAGATGCCACTGTTACTGCAGATGCCACCGTTACTGCTACTGCAGATGCCACTGTTACTGTTACTGCAGATGCCACTGTTACTGTTACTGCAGATGCCACCGTTACTGCTACTGCAGATGCCACTGTTACTGTTACTGCAGATGCCACCGTTACTGTTACTGCAGATGCCACTGTTACTGCTACTGCAGATGCTACTGTTTCTGCTACTGCAGATGCCACCGTTACTGCTACTGCAGATGCCACTGTTACTGTTACTGTTACTGCAGATGCCACCGTTACTGCTACTGCAGATGCCACTGTTACTGCAGATGCCACCGTTACTGTTACTGCAGATGCCACCGTTACTGTTACTGTTACTGCAGATGCCACTGTTACTGTTACTGTTACTGCAGATGCCACCGTTACTGCTACTGCAGATGCCACCGTTACTGCTACTGCAGATGCCACTGTCACTGTTACTGTTACTGCAGATGCCACTGTTACTGTTACTGCTACTGCAGATGCCACTGTTACTGTTACTGCTACTGCAGATGCCACTGTTACTGTTACTGCAGATGCTACTGTTACTGTTACTGCAGATGCCACTGTTACTGTTACTGCTACTGCAGATGCCACCGTTACTGTTACTGCTACTGCAGATGCCACCGTTACTGTTACTGCAGATGCCACCGTTACTGCTACTGCAGATGTTACTGTTACTGTTACTGCAGATGCCACCGTTACTGCTACTGCAGATGCCACTGTTACTGCAGATGCCACCGTTACTGTTACTGCAGATGCCACCGTTACTGTTACTGTTACTGCAGATGCCACTGTTACTGTTACTGCTACTGCAGATGCCACCGTTACTGCTACTGCAGATGCCACTGTTACTGCTACTGCAGATGCTACTGTTACTGCTACTGCAGATGCCACCGTTACTGTTACTGCAGATGCCACCGTTACTGCTACTGCAGATGCCACTGTTACTGTTACTGCAGATGCCACTGTTACTGTTACTGCAGATGCCACTGTTACTGCTACTGCAGATGCCACTGTTACTGTTACTGTTACTGCAGATGCCACTGTTACTGCTACTGGAGATGCCACTGTTACTGTTACTGTTACTGCAGATGCCACTGTTACTGCTACTGCAGATGCTACTGTTACTGCTACTGCAGATGCCACTGTTACTGCTACTGCAGATGCCACTGTTACTGCAGATGCCACTGTTACTGCTACTGCAGATATCAATGTTACTGCTACTGCAGATGCCACCGTTACTGTTACTGCAGATGCCACCGTTACTGTAGATGCCACCGTTACTGTAGATGCCACTGTTACTGTTACTGTTACTGCAGGTGCCACTGTTACTGTTACTGCTTCTGCAGGTGCCACTGTTACTGTTACTGCAGATGCCACTGTTACTGCTACTGCAGATGCCACTGTTACTGCTACTGCAGATGTTACTGCTACTGCAGATGCCACCGTTACTGTTACTGCAGATGCCACCGTTACTGTTACTGTTACTGCAGATGCCACTGTTACTGCTACTGCAGATGCCCCTGTTACTGTTACTGTTACTGCAGATGCCACTGTTACTGCTACTGCAGATGTTACTGTTACTGCAGATGCCACCGTTACTGTTACTGCAGATGCCACTGTTACTGTTACTGCAGATGCCACTGTTACTGTTACTGCAGATGCCACCGTTACTGTTACTGCAGATGCCACCGTTACCGTTACTGTTACTGCAGATGCCACTGTTACTGTTACTGTTACTGCAGATGCCACCGTTACTGTTACTGTTACTGCAGATGCCACTGTTACTGTTACTGCAGGTGCCACCGTTACTGTTACTGCAGGTGCCACCGTTACTGTTACTGCAGATGCCACTGTTACTGCTACTGCAGATGCCACTGTTACTGTTACTGCTACTGCAGATGCTACTGTTACTGCTACTGCAGATGCTACTGTTACTGCTACTGCAGATACCACTGTTACTGCAGATGCCACTGTTACTGCTACTGCAGATGCCACTGTTACTGCTACTGCAGATGCCACCGTTACTGTTACTGCTACTGCAGGTGCCACTGTTACTGTTACTGCAGGTGCCACTGTTACTGCTACTGCAGATGCCACTGTTACTGTTACTGCAGATATCAATGTTACTGCTACTGCAGATGCCACTGTTACTGTTACTGCAGATATCAATGTTACTGTTACTGCAGATGCCACTGTTACTGTTACTGCAGATGCCACTGTTACTGTTGATGCAGATATCAATGTTACTGTTACTGCAGATGCCACTGTTACTGTTACTGCAGATATCAATGTTACTGCTACTGCAGATGCCACTGTTACTGTTACTGCAGATATCAATGTTACTGCTACTGCAGATGCCACTGTTAATGTTACTGCAGATGCCACTGTTACTGCAGATGCCACTGTTACTGCAGATGCCACTGTTACTGCTACTGCAGATGCCACTGTTACTGCCACTGTTACTGCTACTGCAGATGCCACTGTTACTGCAGATGCCACTGTTAATGTTACTGCAGATGCCACTGTTACTGCTACTGCAGATGCCACTGTTACTGCTACTGCAGATGCCACTGTTACTGCTACTGCAGATGCCACTGTTACTGCTACTGCAGATGCCACTGTTACTGCTACTGCAGATGCTACTGTTACTGCAGATGCCACTGTTACTGTTACTGCAGATGCCACTGTTACTGCTACTGCAGATGCTACTGTTACTGCAGATGCCACTGCTACTGCAGATGCCACTGTTAATGTTACTGCAGATGCCACTGTTACTGCTACTGCAGATGCCACTGTTACTGCTACTGCAGATGCCACTGTTACTGCTACTGCAGATGCCACTGTTACTGCTACTGCAGATGCCACTGTTACTGCAGATGCTACTGTTACTGCTACTGCAGATGCCACTGCTACTGCTACTGCAGATGCCACTGTTACTGCAGATGCCACTGTTACTGCTACTGCAGATGCCACTGTTACTGCTACTGCAGATGCCACTGTTACTGCTACTGCAGATGCCACTGTTACTGCTACTGCAGATGCTACTGTTACTGCAGATGCCACTGTTACTGCTACTGCAGATGCTACTGTTACTGCAGATGCCACTGTTACTGCTACTGCAGATGCCACTGTTACTGCAGATGCCACTGTTACTGCTACTGCAGATGCCACTGTTACTGCTACTGCAGATGCCACTGTTACTGCTACTGCAGATGCCACTGTTACTGCTACTGCAGATGCCACTGTTACTGCTACTGCAGATGCCATCGTTACTGCTACTGCAGATGCCACTGTTACTGCAGATGCCACTGTTACTGCTACTGCAGATGCCACTGTTACTGCTACTGCAGATGCCACCGTTACTGCTACTGCAGATGCCACCGTTACTGCTACTGCAGATGCCACCGTTACTGCTACTGCAGATGCCACCGTTACTGCTACTGCAGATGCCACCGTTACTGCTACTGTAGATGCCACCGTTACTGCTACTGCAGATGCCACCGTTACTGCTACTGTTACTGCTACTGCAGATGCCACTGTTACTGCTACTGCAGATGCCACTGTTACTGCTACTGCAGATGCCACCGTTACTGTTACTGCAGATGCCACCGTTACTGTTACCGCAGATGCCACTGTTACTGCTACTGCAGATGCCACTGTTACTGTTACTGCAGATGCCACCGTTACTGTTACTGCAGATGCCACCGTTACTGTTACCGCAGATGCCACTGTTACTGCTACTGCAGATGCCACTGTTACTGTTACTGCAGATGCCACTGTTACTGTTACTGCAGATGCCACCGTTACTGTTACTGCAGATGCCACTGTTACTGTTACTGCAGATGCCACTGTTACTGCTACTGCAGATGCCACTGTTACTGTTACTGCAGATGCCACTGTTACTGTTACTGCAGATGCCACCTTTACTGCTACTGCAGATGCCACCGTTACTGTTACTGCAGATGCCACTGTTACTGTTACTGCAGATGCCACCGTTACTGTTACCGCAGATGCCACTGTTACTGCTACTGCAGATGCCACTGTTACTGTTACTGCAGATGCCACTGTTACTGTTACTGCAGATGCCACCGTTACTGTTACTGCAGATGCCACTGTTACTGTTACTGCAGATGCCACTGTTACTGCTACTGCAGATGCCACTGTTACTGTTACTGCAGATGCCACTGTTACTGTTACTGCAGATGCCACCTTTACTGCTACTGCAGATGCCACCGTTACTGTTACTGCAGATGCCACTGTTACTGTTACTGCAGATGCCACCGTTACCGTTACTGTTACTGCAGATGCCACTGTTGGATAGGAACATTAGCCTGCTGGCCTTACTGAGTGGATAGGAACATTAGCCTGCTGGTCTTACTGGGTGGATAGGAACATTAGCCTGCTGGCCTTACTGGGTGGATAGGAACATTAGCCTGCTGGCCTTACTGAGTGGATAGGAACATTAGCCTGCTGGCCTTACTGGGTGGATAGGAACATTAGCCTGCTGGCCTTACTGGGTGGATAGGAACATTGGCCTGCTGGCCTTACTGAGTGGATAGGAACATTAGCCTGCTGGTCTTACTGGGTGGATAGGAACATTAGCCTGCTGGCCTTACTGGGTGGATAGGAACATTAGCCTGCTGGCCTTACTGAGTGGATAGGAACATTAGCCTGCTGGTCTTACTGGGTGGATAGGAACATTAGCCTGCTGGCCTTACTGGGTGGATAGGAACATTAGCCTGCTGGCCTTACTGAGTGGATAGGAACATTAGCCTGCTGGCCTTACTGGGTGGATAGGAACATTAGCCTGCTGGCCTTACTGGGTGGATAGGAACATTAGCCTGCTGGCCTTACTGGGTGGATAGGAACAAGCTATTTAGGAAAGATATCACACCTGGCACAAATGATTGTCTAGTTCTGTTTTTCCTGCCGATGGGTGCCCTATACCTGCGCCCAGAGGTGAGTAGTTCAAAGTCCGGGTACATCTGTTACTGCAGATGCCACTGTTTCTGCTACTGCAGATGCCACTGTTTCTGCTACTGCAGATGCCACCGTTACTGTTACTGCAGATGCCACTGTTACTGCTACTGCAGATGCCACTGTTACTGCTACTGCAGATGCCACCGTTACTGTTACTGCTACTGCAGATGCCACTGTTACTGCTACTGCAGATGCCACTGTTACTGCTACTGCAGATGCCACTGTTACTGCTACTGCAGGTGCCACTGTTACTGCTACTGCAGGTGCCACTGTTACTGCTACTGCAGATGCCACTGTTTCTGCTACTGCAGATGCCACTGTTACTGCAGATGCCACCGTTACTGTTACTGCAGATGCCACTGTTTCTGCTACTGCAGATGCCACTGTTTCTGCTACTGCAGATGCCACTGTTTCTGCTACTGCTACTGCAGATGCTACTGTTTCAGCTACTGTTTCTGCTACTATAGATGCCACTAGTACTGCAGATTCTACTGCAGATGCTACTATTACTGCATATTCTACTGCAGATGCCACTGTTACTGCTACTGCAGATGCCACTGTTACTGCTACTGCTACTATTTCTGCTACTATAGATGCCACTGTTACTGCAGATGCTACTGGTACTGCAGATGCTACTGTTACTGCAGATGCCACTGTTACTGCTACTGCAGATGCTACTGTTACTGCAGATGCTACTGTTTATGCTACTATAGATGCCATGCTGCTGCTACTGGCACTGTTGCCAAGATTTATTTAAAAAAATATATATATATTTTAAGAGATTTATTTTTCAGGGTGATGTGCCATGCTGGCTTGCTAGCAACATGACCAAGCGACGCAGATCACTGTTGGTTTTGAGAAGGGCGCTCATCAATCACCGTTCATGTCATAGACCGGTGTCCCGAGACTCGGCTTAATAGAACTCCCTCAATGAAGGGCAGAGGTGGTCTGGCACGTGGTGAAGCACGGCAATTCACACACACAAAATACACACAGCAGACCCATAAACCTGTGCTTCAGAGGAAGCAGATATTAAATGAGGTTAAATGCCTGCTTTCCCTTAGTTATTACCATTATCTTTACTCTACTGACTTTATTGGCCCATGGGGACATTTTGTTGCAGTATCGTGTACATGTTTAAAGTGACATTTAAATAACAAAACAAATTCGCAATACAACTTTCATAACAGTTACATACCAACAAAAAAAGACACTACCCTGCTGGCCTTACTGAGTGGATAGGAACATTAGCCTGCTGGCCTTACTGAGTGGAT
This sequence comes from Oncorhynchus nerka, assembly GCF_034236695.1. NCBI lineage: Eukaryota > Metazoa > Chordata > Actinopteri > Salmoniformes > Salmonidae > Oncorhynchus > Oncorhynchus nerka. The sequence continues at coordinate 101,266,110 of NC_088397.1, forward strand.
AGGAACATTAGCCTGCTGGCCTTACTGGGTGGATAGGAACATTAGCCTGCTGGCCTTACTGAGTGGATAGGAACATTAGCCTGCTGGCCTTACTGAGTGGATAGGAACATTAGCCTGCTGGCCTTACTGGGTGGATAGGAACATTGGCCTGCTGGCCTTACTGAGTGGATAGGAACATTAGCCTGCTGGTCTTACTGGGTGGATAGGAACATTAGCCTGCTGGCCTTACTGGGTGGATAGGAACATTAGCCTGCTGGCCTTACTGAGTGGATAGGAACATTAGCCTGCTGGTCTTACTGGGTGGATAGGAACATTAGCCTGCTGGCCTTACTGGGTGGATAGGAACATTAGCCTGCTGGCCTTACTGAGTGGATAGGAACATTAGCCTGCTGGCCTTACTGGGTGGATAGGAACATTAGCCTGCTGGCCTTACTGGGTGGATAGGAACATTAGCCTGCTGGCCTTACTGGGTGGATAGGAACAAGCTATTTAGGAAAGATATCACACCTGGCACAAATGATTGTCTAGTTCTGTTTTTCCTGCCGATGGGTGCCCTATACCTGCGCCCAGAGGTGAGTAGTTCAAAGTCCGGGTACATCTGTTACTGCAGATGCCACTGTTTCTGCTACTGCAGATGCCACTGTTTCTGCTACTGCAGATGCCACCGTTACTGTTACTGCAGATGCCACTGTTACTGCTACTGCAGATGCCACTGTTACTGCTACTGCAGATGCCACCGTTACTGTTACTGCTACTGCAGATGCCACTGTTACTGCTACTGCAGATGCCACTGTTACTGCTACTGCAGATGCCACTGTTACTGCTACTGCAGGTGCCACTGTTACTGCTACTGCAGGTGCCACTGTTACTGCTACTGCAGATGCCACTGTTTCTGCTACTGCAGATGCCACTGTTACTGCAGATGCCACCGTTACTGTTACTGCAGATGCCACTGTTTCTGCTACTGCAGATGCCACTGTTTCTGCTACTGCAGATGCCACTGTTTCTGCTACTGCTACTGCAGATGCTACTGTTTCAGCTACTGTTTCTGCTACTATAGATGCCACTAGTACTGCAGATTCTACTGCAGATGCTACTATTACTGCATATTCTACTGCAGATGCCACTGTTACTGCTACTGCAGATGCCACTGTTACTGCTACTGCTACTATTTCTGCTACTATAGATGCCACTGTTACTGCAGATGCTACTGGTACTGCAGATGCTACTGTTACTGCAGATGCCACTGTTACTGCTACTGCAGATGCTACTGTTACTGCAGATGCTACTGTTTATGCTACTATAGATGCCATGCTGCTGCTACTGGCACTGTTGCCAAGATTTATTTAAAAAATATATATATATTTTAAGAGATTTATTTTTCAGGGTGATGTGCCATGCTGGCTTGCTAGCAACATGACCAAGCGACGCAGATCACTGTTGGTTTTGAGAAGGGCGCTCATCAATCACCGTTCATGTCATAGACCGGTGTCCCGAGACTCGGCTTAATAGAACTCCCTCAATGAAGGGCAGAGGTGGTCTGGCACGTGGTGAAGCACGGCAATTCACACACACAAAATACACACAGCAGACCCATAAACCTGTGCTTCAGAGGAAGCAGATATTAAATGAGGTTAAATGCCTGCTTTCCCTTAGTTATTACCATTATCTTTACTCTACTGACTTTATTGGCCCATGGGGACATTTTGTTGCAGTATCGTGTACATGTTTAAAGTGACATTTAAATAACAAAACAAATTCGCAATACAACTTTCATAACAGTTACATACCAACAAAAAAAGACACTACCCTGCTGGCCTTACTGAGTGGATAGGAACATTAGCCTGCTGGCCTTACTGAGTGGATAGGAACATTAGCCTGCTGGCCTTACTGGGTGGATAGGAACATTAGCCTGCTGGCCTTACTGAGTGGATAGGAACATTAGCCTGCTGGCCTTACTGAGTGGATAGGAACATTACCCTGCTGGCCTTACTGAGCGGATAGGAACATTACCCTGCTGGCCTTACTGGGTGGATAGGAACATTAGCCTGCTGTCCTTACTGAGTGGATAGGAACATTAGCCTGCTGGCCTTACTGAGTGGATAGGAACATTAGCCTGCTGGCCTTACTGGGTGGATAGGAACATTAGCCTGCTGGCCTTACTGGGTGGATAGGAACATTAGCCTGCTGGCCTTACTGAGTGGATAGGAACATTAGCCTGCTGGTCTTACTGGGTGGATAGGAACATTAGCCTGCTGGCCTTACTGGGTGGATAGGAACATTAGCCTGCTGGCCTTACTGAGTGGATAGGAACATTAGCCTGCTGGCCTTACTGGGTGGATAGGAACATTAGCCTGCTGGCCTTACTGGGTGGATAGGAACATTAGCCTGCTGGCCTTACTGGGTGGATAGGAACAAGCTATTTAGGAAAGATATCACACCTGGCACAAATGATTGTCTAGTTCTGTTTTTCCTGCCGATGGGTGCCCTATACCTGCGCCCAGAGGTGAGTAGTTCAAAGTCCGGGTACAGGGGGTGGCTTGGGTCTAAAATGATTGTGAGCGGAGGGCCTTGACCTTAAACATCTCATCCAGGCCTGTCTGTTGGACTCCAAGTACCTTGCTTGCTGTGGTGATAATCCTTCTCAGCATATTTCTCTGGCTGACAGTGGAATTGCCAAACCAACAATCAAAAAGTTAAAATACTCTCAATGAAAGATTTGTTAAACAGAGTCAGTACAGTACAATTAACATTAAAAGATCCCAGCTTTTTGAGAAAATACAGTCTCTGTTGACTCTTTCTGTAGATCAGGTCTGTACATTTACACCACTGAAGCTTGTTGTCCAAGACGACACCCAGGTATTTGTTTTCCTCTACAATCTCCATGTTCTGACCTCTGATAGATGTTGCAGAGGTAGGTATTGTATGCTTCCTGAAGTCTATGCACATCTCTTTGGTCTAATTGTATTGAGGACCAAGAGTAATTCGTTATCTGGTCCTGTGCCTAACACTTAACTGTTGGTTAATTTAAACTGTTCTAGAACTCTAAATGTAGAACCAAAACCACCCTTCTGTATGATGCGGTAAGACTATTAGAAAACACCTAAGACTTAGAGGGGCCCGCAGTTTTTCCTGATCTGGTTACCTAACTAGATAAATCTCCAGACCTTATACGGTATGACGTGATTCATCTGGTTGTAGAAAGGTTTAATATGGGCTATGACGGGACCAGAGTTTTTCTACATCAGATCACGGAGGATGAAAACACTATCGACATGCAGCAACCTTATTATTATTTTTATTTTTTTCACCTTTATTTAACCAGGTAGGCTAGTTGAGAACAAGTTCTCATTTGCAACTGCGACCTGGCCAAGATAAAGCATAGCAGTGTGAACAAACAACACAGAGTTACACATGGAGTAAGCAATTAACAAGTCAATAACACAGTAGAAAAAAAGGGGAGTCTATATACATTGTGTGCAAAAGGCATGAGGAGGTAGGCGAATAATTACAATTTTGCAGATTAACACTGGAGTGATAAATGATCAGATGGTCATGTACAGGTAGAGATATTGGTGTGCAAAAGAGCAGAAAAGTAAATAAATAAAAACAGTATGGGGATGAGGTAGGTAAAAATGGGTGGGCTATTTACCGATAGACTATGTACAGCTGCAGCGATCGGTTAGCTGCTCAGATAGCAGATGTTTGAAGTTGGTGAGGGAGATAAAAGTCTCCAACTTCAGCGATTTTTGCAATTCGTTCCAGTCACAGGCAGCAGAGAATTGGAACGAAAGGCGGCCAAATGAGGTGTTGGCTTTAGGGATGATCAGTGAGATACACCTGCTGGAGCACGTGCTACGGATGGGTGTTGCCATCGTGACCAGTGAACTGAGATAAGGCGGAGCTTTACCTAGCATGGACTTGTAGATGACCTGGAGCCAGTGGGTCTGGCGACGAATATGTAGCGAGGGCCAGCCAACTAGAGCATACAGGTCGCAGTGGTGGGTGGTATAAGGTGCTTTAGTGACAAAACGGATGGCACTGTGATAAACTGCATCCAGTTTGCTGAGTAGAGTGTTGGAAGCAATTTTGTAGATGACATCGCCGAAGTCGAGGATCGGTAGGATAGTCAGTTTACTAGGGTAAATTTGACGGCGTGAGTGAAGGAGGCTTTGTTGCGGAATAGAAAGCCGACTCTTGATTTGATTTTCGATTGGAGATGTTTGATATGAGTCTGGAAGGAGAGTTTACAGTCTAGCCAGACACCTAGGTACTTATAGATGTCCACATATTCAAGGTCGGAACCATCCAGGGTGGTGATGCTGGTCAGGCGTGCGGGTGCAGGCAGCGAACGGTTGAAAAGCATGCATTTGGTTTTACTAGCGTTTAAGAGCAGTTGGAGGCCACGGAAGGAGTGTTGTATGGCATTGAAGCTCATTTGGAGGTTAGATAGCACAGTGTCCAAGGACGGGCCGGAAGTATATAGAATGGTGTCGTCTGCGTAGAGGTGGATCAGGGAATCGCCCGCAGCAAGAGCAACATCATTGATATATACAGAGAAAAGAGTCGGCCCGAGGATTGAACCCTGTGGCACCCCCATAGAGAATGCCAGTGGACCGGACAGCATGCCCTCCGATTTGACACACTGAACTCTGTCTGCAAAGTAGTTGGTGAACCAGGCAAGGCAGTCATTAGAAAAACCGAGGCTACTGAGTCTGCCGATAAGAATATGGTGATTGACAGAGTCGAAAGCCTTGGCAAGGTCGATGAAGATGGCTGCACAGTACTGTCTTTTATCGATGGCGGTTATGATATCGTTGAGTACCTTGAGCGTACCTTCACAGTGTCCCAAAACTTTTTGGAGATGGCGCTACAGGATGCAAATTTCTGCCTGAAGAAGCTGGCCTTAGCTTTCCTGACTGACTGCGTGTATTGGTTCCTGACTTATACTTGTTCATACACTTGAGAAAAAGTATGTGGATACCTACTCGTTGAGCATCTCATTCCAAAATCATGGGCATTCATATGGAGTTGGTCCCCTTTTGCAGCTATAACAGCCTCCACTCTTCTGGGAAGGCTTTCCACTAGAAGTTGGAACATTACTGCGGGAACTTGCCTCCATTCAGCCACAACAGCATTAGTGAGGTCAGGCACTGGATGTTGGGCGATTAGGTCTGGCTCGCAGTCAGTGTTCCAATTTATCCCAAAGGTGTTTGATGGGGTTGAGGTCTGGGCTCTGTGCAGGCCAGTCAAGTTCTTCCACACCGATAGACAACCTATTTCCGTTTGGACCACGCTTTGTGCATGGGTACATTATCATGCTGAAACAGGAAAGGGTCTTCCCCAAACTGCTGCCACAAAGTTGGAAGCACAGAATCATATATAATGTCATTGTATACTGTAGAGTTAAGATTTCCCTTCACTGTAACTAAGGGGACTTGCCCAAACCATGAAAAACAGCCCCAGACCATTATTCCTCCTCCACCAAACTTTACAGTTGTCACTATGCATTCGGGCAGGTAGCGTTCTTCTGGCATCAACCAAACCCAGATTCATCCGTCAGACTGCCAGATGGTAAAGCATGATTCATCACTCCAGAGAATGCATTTCCACTGCTCTAGAGTCCAAAGATGTCAAGCTTTACACCACTTCAGCCTATGCTTGGCATTGTGCATGGTGATCTTAGACTTGTGTACCGCTGTTCGGCCGTGGAAACTCATTTCATAAAGCTCCCGACAAACAGTTCTTGTGCTGACGTTGCTTCCAGAGGCAGTTTGGAACGCAGTAGTGAGTGTTGCAACTGAGGAGAGACAATTTTTACATGCTACGCACTTCAGCACTCGGCAATCCTATTCTTATTTTATTTAACCAGGAAGATTTGGAATCTCTTTTTCAAGATCGCCCTGGCCAAGATACGCAGCACCAAGTCATTACACAATTACAGACAGACAACATGAAAAACTACAAGTAATCTAGCTAACAGTGAACTTTAACTTTCAAATGAAAATGGTCAATTAGAAAAACGGTAACTATATAATATGATTCATATTCAGATTCATAACCCGATTCAGGAAACTAGGCGTATTTCACAAGGCACGACTGTTTGAAAGTTGTTTGAAAGTAAACTTTTTTTTAATCAAAATGTGTTTTTTTGGCAGAAATGCCTTCTCAAACATGTGCCTTAATATCAAACTTGTACACAATTTTTAAACTACGAGCCGAGTTGGTTTAGCCACAGAAAAGTGAGCAACCTACCCGCTAGTCATGATTGGCTGAGATGAGTGGGCTGGACATGTCGAGAGATGAGTTTGGATTGGTCTAGCATATAGAAAGTGTCTGTCTATTGGAGCTGGTCAGTATGTTTAGGTAATCGTGTCGAACGCAGCTTTTTTAAATAAATGTATTGCGTAGTAAAACTGCTTAAACCTAATGTCAAGTTAAAGGGTACAGAAATTGACAGAAAGGGTTGTCATTTAATGTGTACTGTTAGCTAGTTAGCTAACATTAGCTGGCTGGGTTGCTAGCTAACATTGTGTATGATTTTATTCTTCGTGTCTTACACATATTCGCGTGACTAGTTATAGCCATAGAACCTGGTTGGTTAGCTACCTGCAGATTAATGCAGTGTAGTAACGTCATGAGTTGTATTTATGGTCCATTGTTTAGCTAGCTAGTTACGTGTCTTAACAAAAAGACCCCACTCTAATTTTGACAAATAATTGTAATTTCAAGTTAAAGTGTACTGTTAGCTAGCTACCTCCAACGCTCTGGATAACCAGCTCTGCTACAGTAGGGCGAGTAAAATGGTCAGAGTGGGGTGTTCTCTCATTATGTGTCTGGAAGTAGCTAGCCAATGTTAGCCAGTTAGCTTGGGTGTTTGACTGTAGTTGGGAGGTCAGAGCTTTCAGAACAACCCTACTTATTGGCCAGAGCATCAGGTGTGTGCTCGGAAAGTGAAACCACAGAGCGAACAGCTCACTGAACATTACTCGCCCTCTCAGATGTCTGGAAATAGCTGGCAAGTTAGCACAGAATGGTCGGATCAACCTGTAAAGAGATGGGTGGGGCTAAGGCTTAAGATGTGAATAATGCTGAATGGGTATAGACAAAGAAGGGCTCTCCAATAGTAGTACCAAAACATTAGAAGACGGTTCTCAAAAGTGAGTTTACAAGTTGATCAACTTTCAAAGCAGAATTACTTTCCATTGTTTCCTCAAATGCAGTATATGATATACCATTTTGTAGTTCTGAGACTTTTATCCAATATAAAAAAACAGAACTTCAAATGTTGCTACATAAGACTGAATCCAGGTGGTGAGTCATATTTGAAAATGTAGATACTCTTTCTTATACATGGATAGACGCTTCTCCCGCTGTCATGGATGCCATTGTTGCCCTTAGTTTGAAGATGTAATCCGGAGACAGGTGTTTTACACAACACTCTTCTGTGTTCTTGTTTCGTCTCCCTCCACATTTGCAGTCATACTCTGCTTCCACTGGGCAGTCCTATGATTTCAATACTCGGTCAACTTGTTTCAAGACAACACTGTTGTTCACCATTTCTTCCCCATCACTGTCATCAGAAGACTCTACAAATGTAGTCCATCACAACTGTTTCCCACTGATCTTTGTCGATAGCGGCAGATAAATTCAGGCAGTAATGTTGTTAAGGGCAGGAGCAACCCTCCACAACCCTCCACATCAACTCTCCTGCCATCAAACCCTCCACAACTAGAGGTCGACCGATTAATCGGAATGGCCGATTAATTGGGGCCGATTTCAAGTTTTCTTAACGATTGGAAATCTGTAATTTTGGGCGCCGATTTGCAGATTATTTTTAAAAATTATTATTATGATTTTTATGCCTTTATTTAACTAGGCAAGTCAGTTAAGAACACATTCTTATTTTCAATGACTGCCTAGGAACGGTGGGTTAACTGCCTCGTTCAGGGGCAGAACGACAGATTTTCACATTGCCAGCTCGGGGGATCCAATCTTGCAACCTTACAGTTAACGAGTCCTACGCAATAACGACCTGCCTCTCTCTCATTGCACTCCACAAGGAGCCTGCCTGTTACGCAAATGCAGTAAGCCAAGGTAAGTTGCTAGCTAGCATTAAACTTATCTTATAAAAAACAATCACTCATAATCACTAGTTAACTACACATGGCTGATGATATATTACTAGATATTATCTAGTGTGTCCTGCGTTGCATATAATCTGACTGAGCATACAAGTATCTGACTGAGCGGTGGTAGGCAGAAGCAGGCGCGTAAACATTCATTCAAACAGCACTTTCGTGCGTTTTGCCAGCAGCTCTTCGTTGTGCATCAAGCATTGCGCTGTTTATAACCGAAGTGTAACCGAAGTGAAATGGCTGGCTAGTTAGCGCGCGCTAATAGCGTTTCAAACTTCACTCGCTCTGAGCCTTCTAGTAGTTGTTCCCCTGGCTCTGCATGGGTAACGCTGCTTCGATGGTGGCTGTTGTCGTTGTGTTGCTGGTTCGAGCCCAGGGAGGAGCGAGGAGAGGGACGGAAGCTATACTCTTACACTGGCAACACTAAAGTGCCTATAAGAACATCCAATAGTCAAAGGTTAATGAAATACAAATGGTAGAGGGAAATAGTCCTATAATTCCTATAATAACTACAACCTAAAACTTCTTACCTGGGAAAATTGAAGACTCATGTTAAAAGGAACCACCAGCTTTCATATGTTCTCATGTTCTGAGCAAGGAACTGAAACGTTAGCTTTCTTACATAGCACATATTGCACTTTTACTTTCTTCTCCAACACTTTGTTTTTGCATTATTTAAACCAAATTGAACATGTTTCATTATTTACTTGAGGCTAAATTGATTTTATTAATGTATTATATTCAGTTAAAATAAGTGTCATTCAGTATTGTTGTAATTGTCATAATTACAAATACATTAAAAATTAAAATAAAAAATAAAATTTGGGCCGATAAATCGGTATTGGCTTTTTTGGTTGGCATTGAAAAATCATAATCGGTCGACCTCTATCCACAACACAAATCAACCCTCCCACAACACACATTAACCTATTGACCCTCCACATCAACACTCCACCCACCACTCATTAACCCTCCATGCACCACACATCAACTCTACCCACCCAACATCAACCCTCCACCCCCGCAAATCAAACCATCAACCCTCCACCCATTAACTCTCCGACCACACAACCCATCCACCCTCTCTCCCCACACAACACACACATCCACCCACACAGAGAATTCTAACTCCTCTAGCTCCACAATGAGATAGCCAGCCAGCCAGCTTTGTGGAGTCTGCCTCTAGCAGTCAGTGTAGTCAGCTCAGCTATCCCCATTGAGACAGTGTCTGTGCCTCGATCTAGGTTGGGCCTTAGCAATCTCACTGGAATAAAGACCTCCTCCATTCCTGTCATTATTGAAAGAGATTGTGATATCTCAAATCTCAAAATAGGGCTACTTAATGTTAGATCCCTCACTTCCAAGGCAGTCATAGTCAATGAACTAATCACTGATCATAAATTTGATGTGATTGGTCTGACTGAAACATGGCTCAATCCTGATGACTTGACTGTGTTAAATGAGGCCCCTCCTGGTTACACTAGTGACCATATCCTCAGTGCAACCTGCAAAGGCAGAGGTGTTGGTAACATTTATGACAGCACATTTCAATTGACCAAACATTTAAATAAGACTGTTTTGAGGTTGTAAACATGAAATCTATGCAGCCTACACAATCATTTGTCATAGGTACTGTTTACAGGCCTCCTGGACCATATACAGCATTCCTCACAGAGTTCCCAGAATTGCTATCAGACCTTGTAGTCATGGCAGAAAATATCATTATTTTTGGTGACTTCAATATTCACATGGCAAAGTTCACAGACCCACTCCAAAAGGCTTTTGGAGCCATTGACTCAGTGGGTTTTGTCCAATAGGATTTTGTCCTACTTATTGCCACAGTCATACCCTGGATCTAGTTTTGGCCAGTGGAATAAATATTGAGGATCTAAATGTTTTCCCTCATTATCCTGGACTATCGGACCACCATTTTATGATGTTTGCAATCGCAACAAATAATCTGCTCAGATTTATTATCAAAAGCCGTGCTGTAAATTCAGACAACCCAAAGATTCCTAGATGCCCTTCCACCTACCCAAGGACATCGGAGTACAAAAATCAGTTAACCACCTAAACAAAGATTAAAATGTAACTTTGCTTAACACCCTAAATGAAGTTGAACCTCTAAAAACAAAAAACATTTTCCACAAGAAATTAGCTCCCTGGTATACAGAAAATAAGCAAGCTACCAGAAAATTGTAACGAAATGGCCACCAAACTGGAAGTCTTCCAACTTGCTTTGAAAGACCTACTTTTCCAACCTGATTGAGAATAAAAACAATCCAACATTTAATTATGAAACTGTTGCAAAGCGAACTAAAAAGTAGCATTCCCCAAGTGATGAATTCATTAACTTATTCAACGAAAAGATCATGATCATTAGAAAGCAAATTACAGACTCTTTGAATCTGCATATTTCTCTAAAACTCAATTTTCCTGAGAACTGCCAGGACTTCAGATCAAATAGAGACACTCAAGTTCTTAAATCCTGTATCTTGAGACACATTCACGAAAATAGTCATGGCCTTTAAACCTTCCAGCTGCCTGCTGGACCCTATTCCAACTAAACTACTGAAAGAGCTACTTCCTGTGCTTGGCCCTCCTATGTTGAACATAATAAATGGCTCCCTATCCTCCGGCTGTGTACCAAACTCACTAAAAATGGCATTCATAAAGCCTCTCCTGAAAATGCCAAACCTTGACCTTGTTCAATATCAAATCTCCCATTCCTCTCAATTTTAATACAAATCTGTTGCGCAGTAACTCACTGCCTTCCTGAAGACAAATGTATATGGACCACTCCAGTCTGGTTTAAGACCCCATCACAGTCCTGAGACCGCAGTCGTGAAGGGGGTAAATTACGTTTTAATGGCGTCAGACCAAGACTCTGCATCAGTCCTCGTGCGCCTAGACCTTAGTGTCGCTTTTGACACCATCAATCACCACATTATTTTGGAGAGATTGTACCCTAATTGGACAAGTTCTTGCCTGGTTTAGATCTTATCTGTGGGAAATATCTCAGTTTGTCTCTGTGGATGACAAATCAATGGTGCCACTGTTCCTCAAGATTCTGTTTTAGGACCACTATTGTTTTCACTTTGTATTCTACCTCTTGCTGATGTTGTCACGTCTAGATTAGACTACTGCAATGATCTCCGGCTACCCGGATAAGTACCTAAATACATTTCAGTTCGTGCGAAATACTGCTGCAAGAATCTTGCTAGATTTTTTATCTCTATCATATTACTCCAGTTCTAGCCTCTCTATACTGGCTTCCTGTTAACCTTTTGCGTGTAGGGGGCAGTATTTTCGTTTTTGGGCTAAAAAACATACGGCCTATTTCTCAGCCCCAGAAACTAGAATATGCGTATAATTGTGAGATTAGGATAGAAAACACTAAAGTTTCTGACCTGCTGACCTGCTGTCTCAACCTCTGAATGCTCGGCTATGAAAAGCCAACTGACATTTACTCCTGAGGTGCTGATCTGTTGCACCCTCTAGAACCACTGATTATTATTATTTGACTCTGCTGGTCATCTATGAATGTTTGAACATATTGGCCATGTTCTGTTATGATCTCCACCGGGCACAGCCAGAAGAGGACTGGCCACCCCTCAGAGCCTGGTTCCGCTCTAGGTTTCTTCCTAGGTTCTGGCCTTTCTATGGAGGTTTTCCTAGCCACTGTGCTTCTAGATCTGCATTGCTTGCTGTTTGGGGTTTTAGGCTAAGTTTCTGTATAAGCACATTGTGACATCTGCTGATGTAAAAAGGGCTTTAAATAAATTTGATTGAAGGAGAGAGCAGTTGCTCGACCACAGAGTCACAAGCACTTTGCCATTCACTCCGCATGGATGCAACAATTTGTGACTGTAACGGCTCTCTATCTCCTCGAAGAGGTAGAACAAGGATCGGACCAAAATGCAGCGTGATGATGATTCATGATATATTTTAATGAAGGAAAACCTATACATACAGAAACTACAAAAATAACTAAATGAAATAATGAAAACCAGCCACCAATAGTCAGCCACCAATTGTGCAAGTTCTCCCACTTAAAAAGATGAGAGAGGCCTGTAATTTTCATCATAGGTACACTTCAACTATGACAGACAAAATGAGAAAACAAATCCAGAAAATCACATTGTAGGATTTTTAATGAATTTATTTGCAAATTATGGTGGAAAATAAGTATTTGGCCAATAACAAAAGTTTATCTCAATACTTTGTTATATACCCTTTGTTGGCAATGACAGAGGTCAAACGTTTTCTGTAAGTCTTCACAAGGTTTTCACACACTGTTGCTGGTATTTTGGCCCATTCCTCCATGCAGATCTCCTCTAGAGTATGTATTATTGTCTCCAGGCTGTTCTATATGGGGTAGTATATATATATATAATAATATAATGTTCTATAGGAGGTAGTATATATATATATAATGTATGTATATGAGGTAGTGTATATATATATATATATATAATGTATGTATTATTGTCTCCAGGCTGTTCTATATGAGGTAGTAGTAATCCTTCTCACCCCCCCTTACTAGATTTAGATGCACTATTGTAAAGTGGCTGTTCCACTGGATGTCTTAAGGTGAACGCACCAATTTGTAAGTCGCTCTGGATAAGAGCGTCTGCTAAATGACTTAAATGTAAATGTAATGTAAAACCGAAACAGCCCTATCTGGTGCAAACACAAAGACAGGAACAATCACCCACAAACACACAGTGAAACCCAGGCTACCTAAATATGGTTCCCAATCAGAGACAACGAGAATCACCTGACTGATTGAGAACCGCCTCAGGCAGCCAAGCCTATGTTAGACACCCCTACTCAGCCACAATCCCAATGCCTACTAAAACCCCAATACGACAACACAATAAACCCATGTCACACCCTGGCCTGACCAAATAACTAAAGAAAACACAAAATACTAAGACCAAGGCGTGACAGTGACATGCTGCTTTCCACAAGCTTTCTATACACTGCCTGCAAACTACTATCTGCTAGTTTGTCTTTTCTTAGCAAAGTGTTTCTAAAATAATGTGTTAGCTGCTTATGCTAATCGCTAGTTAGTACATTTAGCAAGCTAGCCAGCTAAGAATCAGAGCAAACGTAGCTAGGTAGCCAGCTAAGAATCAGAGCAAACGTAGCTAGCTAGCCAGCTAAAAATCAGAGCAAACGTAGCTACGTAGCCAGCTAAGAATCAGAGCAAACGTACCTAGGTAGCGGAAAATACCTGGTACCAGTGCTGGTGTAGGTCTAGATGAGTGTGCAGCAGTATCTTATCAGAGATGAATAGGTGAATCATGAATATTCATGAAGCATGAATATGTTGGCCAGCTAGCTAGATGGAGTAAGAACACACATAATATGATATCTAAATTAGGGTCACCTGGAAACACTGACCAACACTTTGGTTCCTTCCCAGTCAATAATTCCTCCTTAATTAATTTGCTGTCAGGTGAAACAATAATTTACTCAAGGTGCTAATCGTTATATTTATATATTTATTATTTTAATTTAATTTATGTATTTATTTATTTATGTCCATGATTCCAACAGTTGAATTAACTAGGCCTATAATACAAAAAGCGGCGATTGTGTGCTTTAAAGACAATGCAGCCGCCTCGAATGGGCAAGACGGCTGTTTCACTCTGCAATTAAAGCTTCCTTAAGGCTGTGTGTGAATGACTGTCAAGATTCAAAAACGTACTGTATATTGTGACGGCCCTGAATTTTTCTGAACCGTCTCAGTGCAGCTCCTTCCAATAGGGCGCTTTCCCTTTAATTCCCAATTAAATAGCCAGCATCAGCTGCGCAAAAGTGGGGTTGTGATGGAGACGTGACTGAGGATGTGTTGTTCAACCCTCAGTTCCGAAGCTTCTCTATTCCGTTTGTTTTGTAGCCTAAGAGAGTTTACCCAGGATCGGATCCACTCTTTGCGTCCCTGGACTACACCTCTCCGTTCTTCGTGGCCTTTCTCCGCTGGAGATCTATTGGCGGATTGGATTGTCCGGACTGACTACCACCTTTTTGTATACGGTATTTCATTTGTTTGGATGTGATGTATACTGTGATTTATGTAGTTAGTTGTAGTTGAGGACTTAATTAAGAGTTGATACGCTTTAAAGTTCTGTGGTAAAATAATTGTATGTTTAATACTGGGTTTACGCTACACGGAATGAACGGACAAACATTGCGTGACAAAAGTCACTTGAGTTCCCTGAACTCTTTTACCGGGCCACAACTTGTTAGAAGGGACTGTGACAGCACAGTGTCTGGGGAAAATGAATTGATCGTCTGTTCTATGTTCAATGTTTCCCTGATGCTCTTCACTTCTGCTTTCCTGAACTTTAATAAATTAAAATGTCTGACGCATTTCAATCACTTCAAAGCATCATCATTCAGACTGAAATTTGGCAATACGGGTTTTGACATCTTTGTTTTATCGCAGATTCAAAAGTTTAATCAAATAAAATGTGTTTGGGATACCACCAAGAGCACTAAAATGGAGACGTTATCACCATCTTCAAACAAACAAGTATTCTGACCAATGTATTCAGCACCTGCCTCTCCCAATCACTACAAGGTGCTTATCAATTAGAATATGGTGCTTTATTACCCATCCCTACAAGGTGCTTCTCTTGACGCTACCCATCCTTGTCGCGGGATCGTTTTCGTCAGCAACCGCTGAATAGCATAGCGCAACAATAAAATATTACTAACAAATATTCATATTCATGAAATCACAAGTGCAATATTTTGAAACACAGCTTAGCCTTTTGTTAACCTTTTGTTAATTTTGTTGTTCAGATTTTGAAATGTTGCTTAACAGCGAAAACAAAAGTAGTTAATCCAAATGGGATTGCTTTCGCTGTAAAGCAACATTAATAACTCTGAGATGACAGGTCAGCCATGGAAAACTGCAAATGTGTTGCTACTGCTCTCAATAACATTGCTGCCCTCAATTTCAGGCGCTATTGACAAAGTTCAGTGGGAAAAAGTTGTGGTGGACTACTTTCAGGAGGACAATCGTGCTGATTCTCTCTGACTTAAACAGACGATGAGGAAATCCCTGATTTAGATAAAAGCATTTAAATTGAAGAAGACATTGTAGAGTCTGACAGTGATGAGGAAGAAGAAATGGCACTTGACAGGGGTCAACATCCCACAAGCTGGTGGAAAGCTGGTGGCAACAACAACCGACTCTGAACTTCAGGCTGCTGACACAGATCAAGCAGTACCAGCACTTCAGGTGAAAATCACTCATTGCATTGTATGAGGTTATTCTTCTTATCTAAACTTGGGAGGTGAATTGATGTTGAGGTTGTAATGTCTTGTATATTTTATTAGTTATTTCCTGTTTTACACCGTCTGGAGCCTGGTGTTGTCGCGTTCGGATTCAGTCGGGAAACAGCTTTCAGCTGCTGAGAAACACTGACATCCTTCTTCCCATAGATGGTCTGCCTGTACAAGCACCACCTGGACTGGACACAGCTAAACAAATCTTTTTGGGAATATCAGGGACTTTTGCAACGAACAGGCTATGGGCATTGTGAGGTATACTTATTTTCCACCATTTGCAAATAAATTCATTAAAAATCCTACAATGTGATTTTCTGGATTTTTCTCATGTTGTCTGTCATAGTTGAAGTGTCCCTATGATGAAAATTACAGGCCTCTCTCATCTTTTTAAGTGGGAGAACTTGCACAATTGGTGGCTGACTAAATACTTTTTTGCCCCACTGTATTTACCTGATATTAATGGATAACATTAATATTTAACTAATAGTAAGACATCTGTCCTCTTAATATCTGTTTTTATGGTATAGTTCCCTGCAGCTAATCTGGGAGTATGGTCACCAGAGAGGGCTTGAGCTGACAAATGAGTTAAAGACTGCGTTACATAGACAAGAATGTGTTTTACTACGGACACTTAGGAGTAGAACAAGCCCTCATGGTCTCAAAATCATCAAAATGATTGCAATAATTAATCGATATGAAATAAAGATGACTGTTTGAAGAAATGACAGTCTCTCGCACTTGATTGGAATATACCACGACAACATCACATGCCCTGCACCAAAGTAAAGGGCAAGACAGAAACCGGTTGTCTGTAAACATCTACAGTGGAAGTCGGAAGTTTACACACTTAGGTTGGAGTCATTAAAACTTGTTTTTCAACCCCTCCATAGAATTTTTGTTAACAAAATATAGTTTTGGCAAGTCAGTACTTTGTGCATGACAAGTAATTTTTCCAACAATTGTTTACAGACAGATGATTTCACTATTTCAATTCCAGTGGGTCAGAAGTTTACTGTGCCTTTAAACAGCTTGGAAAATTCCAGAAAATTCACTCAAATGATGTCAATTAGCCTATCAGCATCTTCTAAAGCCATGACATCATTTGAGTGAATTGGAGGTGAACCTGTGGATGTATTTCAAGGCCTACCTTCAAACTCAGTGCCTCTTTGCTTGACATCATGGGAAAATCAAAAGAAATCAGCAAATACCTCAAAACAATAGTAGACCTCCACAAGTCTGGTTCATCCTTGGGAGCATTTTACAAACGCATGAAGGTACCACGTTCATCTGTACAAACAATAGTACACAAGTATAAACACCATGGGACCACGCAGCCGTCATACCGCTCAGGAAGGAGACGCAGTCTTTCTCCTAGAGATTAACATACTTTGGTGCGAAAAGTGCAATTCAATCCCAGAACAACAGCAAAGGACCTTGTGAAGAGGCTGGAGGAATCCGATGCTAAAGTACCTATATCCACAGTAAAACGAGTCCTATATTGACATAACCTGAAAGGCCACTCAGCAAGGAAGAAGCCACTGCTCCAAAACCGCCATAAAAAAGCCAGACTACGGTTTGCAACTGCACATGGGGACAAAGATCGTTCTTTTTTGGAGAAATGTCCTCTGGTCTGATGAAACAAAAATAGAACTGTTTGGCCATAATGACCATTATGTTTGGAGGAAAAAGAGGGAGGCCTGCAAGCTGAAGAACACCATCCCAACCGTGAAGCACAGGGGTGGCAGCATAATTTTGTGGGGCTGCTTTGCTGCAGGAGGGGCTAGTGCACTTCACAACATAGATAGCTTTATGAGGAAGTAAAATTATGTGGATATATTGAAGCAACATCTCAAGACAGGAAGGTAAAGCTTGTTCACAAATGGGTCTTCCAAATGGACAGTGACCCCAAGCATACTTCCGAAATTGTGGCAAAATGGCTTAAGGACAACAACGTCAAGGTATTGGAGTGGCCATCACAAAGCCCTGACCTCAATCGCATAGAAAATTGTGGGCAGAACTGAAAAAGTGTGCGAGCAAGGAGGCCTACAAACCTAACTCAGTTACACCAGCTCTGTCAGGAGGAATAGGCCAAAATTCACCCAACATATTGTGAGAAGCTTGTGGAAGGCTACCCAAAACGTTTGACCCAAGTTAAATAATTTAAAGGCAATGCCACCAAATACTAATTGAGTGTATGTAAACTTCTGACCCACTGGGAATGTGATGAAAGAAATAAAAGCTTAAATAAATAATTCTCTATTATTTTGACATTTCACATTCTTAAAATAAAGTGGTGATTAACTGACTTAAAACAGGGAATTTTTACTAGGATTAAATGTCAGGAATAGTGAAAAACGGAGTTTAAATGTAAACTTTCAACTTCAACTGTATATACACACACACAACATACATAACCAGTCAAAAGTTTGGACACCTACTCATTTCAGGGTTTCTTTAGTTTTACTATTTTCTACATTGTAGAATAATAGTGAAGACAAACTATTAAATCACGTATTTTTCTTAAATGCATTAAGAATTAAAGAATTCTACAAATTAACTTTAAAACAAGGCACACCTGTTAATTGAAATGCATTACAGGTGACTACCTCATGAAGCCTGTTGAGAGAATGCCAAGAGTCTGCTAAGCTGTCATCAAGGAAAAGGGTGGCTACTTTAAAGAATCTCAAACACTTTTGTTTACTACATGATTCCATGTGTTATTTCATAGTTTTGATGTCTTCACTATTATTCTATAACATAGAAAATAGTCAAAATAAAGAAAAACCCTTGAATGAGAAGGTGTGTCCAAACTTGACTGGTACTGTATTTTGATATTAAGCACAATTATTAAAATCAGCAAGGGATTCCTGCATAGCTATAAAATCTGACTGACATTTGGACACAGCCAGATCAACAGTCAGGGTAATAGCATACGTAATATTATCATCCACATATAGATGAAGTTTACAATTTGACAGATTGACCAATATGTTTATATAAATAGTGAAGAGAACATGTCCCAACATCTACCTTTATGTATGTCAAGACATTCTGACTTAACCCCATCAATCACAATGGCCTGAGTTCTGTCACTAAGAATGTCAAGACATTCTGACTTAACCCCATCAATCACAATGGCCTGAGTTCTGTCACTAAGAATGTCAAGACATTCTGACTTAACCCCATCAATCACAATGGCCTGAGTTCTGTCACTAAGAATGTCAAGACATTCTGACTTAACCCCATCAATCACAATGGCCTGAGTTCTGTCACTAAGAATGTCAAGACATTCTGACTTAACCCCATCAATCACAATGGCCTGAGTTCTGTCACTAAGAATGTCAAGACATTCTGACTTAACCCCGTCAATCACAATGGCCTGAGTTCTGTCACTAAGAATGTCAAGACATTCTGACTTAACCCCGTCAATCACAATGGCCTGAGTTCTGTCACTAAGAATGTCAAGACATTCTGACTTAACCCCATCAATCACAATGGCCTGAGTTCTGTCACTAAGAATGTCAAGACATTCTGACTTAACCCCATCAATCACAATGGCCTGAGTTCTGTCACTAAGAATGTCAAGACATTCTGACTTAACCCCATCAATCACAATGGCCTGAGTTCTGTCACTAAGAATGTCAAGACATTCTGACTTAACCCCATCAATCACAATGGCCTGAGTTCTGTCACTAAGAATGTCAAGACATTCTGACTTAACCCCATCAATCACAATGGCCTGAGTTCTGTCACTAAGAATGTCAAGACATTCTGACTTAACCCCATCAATCACAATGGCCTGAGTTCTGTCACTAAGAATGTCAAGACATTCTGACTTAACCCCGTCAATCACAATGGCCTGAGTTCTGTCACTAAGAATGTCAAGACATTCTGACTTAACCCCATCAATCACAATGGCCTGAGTTCTGTCACTAAGAATGTCAAGACATTCTGACTTAACCCCATCAATCACAATGGCCTGAGTTCTGTCACTAAGAATGTCAAGACATTCTGACTTAACCCCGTCAATCACAATGGCCTGAGTTCTGTCACTAAGAATGTCAAGACATTCTGACTTAACCCCGTCAATCACAATGGCCTGAGTTCTGTCACTAAGAATGTCAAGACATTCTGACTTAACCCCGTCAATCACAATGGCCTGAGTTCTGTCACTAAGAATGTCAAGACATTCTGACTTAACCCCATCAATCACAATGGCCTGAGTTCTGTCACTAAGAATGTCAAGACATTCTGACTTAACCCCATCAATCACAATGGCCTGAGTTCTGTCACTAAGAATGTCAAGACATTCTGACTTAACCCCGTCAATCACAATGGCCTGAGTTCTGTCACTAAGAATGTCAAGACATTCTGACTTAACCCCGTCAATCACAATGGCCTGAGTTCTGTCACTAAGAATGTCAAGACATTCTGACTTAACCCCGTCAATCACAATGGCCTGAGTTCTGTCACTAAGAATGTCAAGACATTCTGACTTAACCCCGTCAATCACAATGGCCTGAGTTCTGTCACTAAGAATGTCAAGACATTCTGACTTAACCCCATCAATCACAATGGCCTGAGTTCTGTCACTAAGAATGTCAAGACATTCTGACTTAACCCCGTCAAGGGCCTCCAGAGCTCAGGCTTATCGAGGACAACTTATTCAATAAAATAGCATTATCAACAGTAGCAAAAACGTTTGAAAGGCCCACAAACATAGCAGCACATTTAATTTTAGTGTCTAATGCATTGACAAGATCATTAACCACTAAAGTGGTTGCTCCAATAGTGCTATGCCCAGGCCGAAACCCTGACAGTTGAACATTCAACATACATCTCAGATTTTTTTTTAAAGAACAAAGAATCTTAACTAGAAAAGAAAGCCCTGAAATGGGGTTATAGTTATTAACATCACTTCTATCCCACCCTTATGGAGAGGCAGCACATACTTTTGACATTTTTACTGATCAAGTTAAATAAATAAAAAATGTGTGGGTTTTTTGAGCCAACAATGATGAGCACTGCACACTTAAGCAGACTAGGAGCCAATTGGCCAATCCTTGTGTATTTGTTGTTGTCTACTGCTAGCAAAGCATCCAGGACCTCTTTCTCTGTAAATATCTATACTTTCATCCTTCAGCAAGTTTTCCCCTGTCAGCATCCAGCCCAATTTCATTGTAAATAGAATTAGTTCTTTCAAAAGAGATAAATAAAATGGTAATTCAACGATGCATTTTTTCCCATAATGAGGCCAGAGTTTGAATTAATTTGTTGTTGCAGATAGTAGGAAGTAGAACCATTCAGGGATTTGACAGTTTTCCAGAATTTAGCCACGTTTCCATTACAAGCAGTTACATAATCAGATTCAGGCAATTTCTGATTTGTCTTACACAATGATGTTTATATCACCTTTATTTAAGCAGGTAGGCCAGTTGAGAACAAGTTAATTTACAACTGCGACCTGGCCAAGATAAAGCAAAGCTGTGTGACACAGACAACAGAGTTACACATAAACAGACCTACAGTCAATAACACAATAGAAACATCTATATACAGTGTGTATATGTAGTGAGATTAGGGAGGTAAGACATAGTGGCAATAGTGCCGAAATAATTACAATTCAGCATTAACACTGGGGTGATAGACGTGCAGAAGATGAATGTGCAAGTAGAGATACTGGTGTGCAAAGGAGCAAGAGGAGAGTTTACAGTCTAACCAGACACCTAGGTATTTGTAGTTGTCCACATATTCTAAGTCAGAACCGTCCAGAGTAGTGACGCAAGACGGGCGGGCGGGTGCGGGCAGCGACCGGTTGAAGAGCATGCATTTAGTTTAACTTGCATTTAAGAGCAGTTGGAGGCCACGGAAGGAGTGTTGTATGGCGTTGAAACTCTTTTGGGGGTTTGTTAGCACAGTGTCCAAAGAAAGGACAGATGTGTACAGAATGGTGTCGTCTGCGTAGAGGTGGATGAGAGAATCAACACCAGCAAGTGCGACACCATTGATGTATACAGAGAAAATAGTCGGCCTGAGGATTAAAACCTGTGGCACCCCCATAGAGACTGCCAGAGGTCCGGACAACAGGCCCTCCGATTTGACACACTGAACTCTATTTGAGAAGTAGTTAGTGAACCAGCGAGGCAGTCATTTGAGAAACCGAGGCTGTTGAGTCTGCCGATAAGAATGCGGTGATTGACAGAGTCGAAAGCCTTGGTCAGGTCGATGAAGACGGCTGCACAGTATTGTCTTTTATCGATGGCAGTTATGATATCGTTTAAGACCTTGAGCGTGGCTGAGGTGCACCCATGACCAGCTCGGAAACCAGATTGCATAGCAGAGAAGGTAAGGTGGGATTCGGAATGGTCGGTGATCTGTTTGTTAACTTGTCTTTCGAAGACTTTAGAAAGGCAGGGTAAGATAGATTTAGGTCTGTAGTAGTTTGGGTCTAGAGTGTCTCCCCCTTTGAAGAGGGGGATGACCGCGGCAGCTTCCCAATCTTTAGGGATCTCAGACGATACGAAAGAGAGGTTGAACAGACTGGTAATAGGGGTTGCAACAATTGGGGCGGATAATTCTAGAGAGGGTCCAGATTGTCTAGCCCGGCTGATTTGTAGGGGTCCAGATTGTCTAGCCCGGCTGATTTGTAGGGGTCCAGATTGTCTAGCGCAGCTGATTTGTAGGGGTCCAGATTGTCTAGCGCAGCTGATTTGTAGGGGTCCAGATTGTCTAGCGCAGCTGATTTGTAGGGGTCCAGATTAGAGGTCGACCGATTATGATTTTTCAACGCTGATGCTGATTATTAGAGGACCAAAAGGCCGATACCGATTAATCGGCTGATTTTTTTATTTGTAATAATGACAATTACAACAATACTGAATTAACACTTATTTTAACTTAATATAAAACATAAAATCAATTTAGCCTCAAATAAATAATGAAACATGTTCAATTTGGTTTAAATAATGCAAAAACAAAGTGTTGGGGAAGAAAGTAAAAGTGCAATATGTGCTATGTAAGAAAGCTAAGGTTTCAGTTCCTTGCTCAGAACATGAGAACATATAAAAGCTGGTGGATCCTTTTAACATGAGTCTTCAATATCCCCAGGTAAGAGGTTTTAGGTTGTAGTTAATATAGTATTTATAGGACTGTTTCTCTCTATACCATTTGTATTTCATATACCTTTGACTATTGGATGTTCTTATAGGCACTATAGTATTGCCAGTGTAACAGTATAGCTTCCGCCCCCCTCCTTGCCCCTACCTGGGCTCGAACCAGGAATACATAGACAACAGCCACACTCGAAGGAGCGTTACCCATCGCTCCACAAAAGCCGTGGCCCTTGCAGCGCAAGGGGAATAACTACTCCAAATCTAAAAGCGAGTGACGTTTGAAACAGTATTAGCGCACACCCAGCTAACTAACTAGCCATTTCACATTGGTTACACCAGCCATTAGGCTGATAGGCTTGAAGTCATAAACAGTGCTGTGCTTGCGAAGAGCTGCTGGCAAAGCGCACGAAAGTGCTGTTTGAATGAATGATTACGGGCCTGCTGCTGCTCAGTCAGACTGCTCTATCAAATCAGACTTAATTATAACATAATAACACACAGAAATACAAGCCTTTGGTCATTAACATTATCGAATCCGGAAACTATCATTTCGAAAACGTTTATTATTTCAGTGAAATACGGAACCGTTCTGTATTTTATCTAACAGGTGGCATCCATAAGTCTAAATACTCTTGTTACATTGCACAACCTTCAATGTATGTCCTAATTACGTACAATTCTGGCAAATTAGTTCGCAATGAGCCAGGCAGCCCAAACTGTTGCATATACCCTGACTCTGCGTGCAATGAACGCAAGAGAAATGACACAATTTCACCTGGTTAATATTGCCTGCTGAACTGGATTAGTAGTTAGAACTAGTGATTATGATAGATTATTTTTGTAAGATAAGTTTAATGCTAGCTAGCAATTTAACATGGCTTCTACTGCATTCGCGTAACAGGCAGGCTACTCGTGGAGTGCAATGGTTAGAGCGTTGGACTAGTTAACCGTGCGGTTGCAAGATTGGAACCCCTGAGCTGACAAGGTGAAACTCTTGTTGTCTGTTCACACTGCTATGCTTTATCTTGGCCAGGTCGCAGTTGCAAATGAGAACCTGTTCTCAACTAGCCTACCTGGTTAAATAAAGGGGAAATAAAAAAAATTAAAAAATTTGTTCTGCTCCTGAACAAGACAGTTAACCCACAGTTCCTAGGCAGTCATTGAAAATAAGAATGTGTTCTTTACTGACTTGCCTAGTTAAATAAAAGGTATACAAAAAATAAACTTTATTTTAAATAATCAGAGCCCAAAAATACCGATTTCCAATTGTTATGAAAACTTGAAACCGGCCCTAATTAAAATCGGCCATTCTGATTAAATCGGTCGACCTCTAGTCCAGATTTTGCAGCTCTTTCAGAACATCAGCAATTTGAAATTTGCTTGTGTTCCTGGCTTTGACCCAAGCATCATATCTTTTATGAAAGACTTCTGATAATTCCAGAGTATACCAGACATTCAATCTACCTTTAACCCTTAGTTTTTTGAAGGGAGCATGATTATTCACAATAGTATTGAAGACGTCTGCAAAGAGGCTGAAAGCTAAATCAGCTTCAGGGCTGAAATACAATCAAGAGCACTAAAATAAAGATCTTTTTTTTTTTAAAAGCCTGTTCACTGAAGTTTTTTAAAGGTAGTGACAACACAAGGATAAGGCGTGTGTATTCTCACATCTCTTACACAAGCAACTGGGCAATGGTCACTAATGTTTTGGGCAAAGACATCAGTAGAAACATTTCTGTGTTGTGTTCGTTAAAATAAGATCAGAGTTTAGTTTGAAGAATCTCTAGAGTTGGGCCGTGTAGGCTTAGTCACCAGCTGGGTTAAATCATTACACATTTTTTTGAGTGAGAAACATAGGCTTCAGACAATCATAATGTAGGACACCCAGGATAATAACTTTTGATTTAGTAAAAGAAAAACAACTAGTTAATTCCTTGAGTTAGCCGAAGGGACAACGGTAGTAGACCCCTCTAACAGTTATGGATACATTGCTCCCCAGACAAATGCTTAAAGATAGCAGCTGAAATGTGGATTTCAGTAAAGAGAAATCATTTTTTATAAAAATGGCCACTCCACTACCCTGTCTGTCAGGTCTGAACACATTATAACCCTCAATATTAAATATCAGAGTCCAGAATGTCCCCTGAGATCCAAGTTTCAGCCCATACCAGATTCGTCTGC
Source organism: Oncorhynchus nerka (assembly GCF_034236695.1). Taxonomy (NCBI): domain Eukaryota; kingdom Metazoa; phylum Chordata; class Actinopteri; order Salmoniformes; family Salmonidae; genus Oncorhynchus; species Oncorhynchus nerka. The sequence goes on from NC_088397.1 coordinate 101,290,849, forward strand.
ATAGCCCAGACCTTGATGTAATCCAGTTTAGGAAGTAAGCTCCTAATGTTCAGATGAATCAAGTCCTTTACGAAATCACATGGTGAGTCACATGGCGTCTCCAACTCAAACAAGCTATGTTCAATAAGCGGTTGCAGACCCCGTCTGAAGGTTGATATTGATATAGCTGGTATGTCTATAAGATTGCATAGAACTACACCATTTGGTCTGTCCCTATTAGTAAAAGAAGGAGTAGAAATTGTAATGACTTTTCCAAGCTTAGCACCATAGAGTCTGAGGGAGCTGCCGATGTCAATATGGGAAACTCAGAGTAAACAGTGCTGGAATGTTATAAACTGACTTATATGAGCTTTGGTTGCCATCGTGCAACAGTCCTCAATGCGATTTGAAAACCGAGGGGGTATTCAAGTTTATGGAATTCAAATTTGAACTAATAGTATTGGGTGAGCAGAACACAGAGGCTTTCTCTTTTGAGCTAACAATAGCAGATCTAAGAGTGGAGTTCAAACGAATGGGTAGAAGATCACAACAACCCCTGTAGTATAGACAACAGTACGACAATAACGCTTAGAGGATGGGAGGGATTACTTGAGAGGAGCTTGGTCCGTCTGAGTCAATATCTTAACGCGGCCTTGAAATGTGAAGGTCCAGGCTCCTAGATGGTTTGGGTCCATCATCTCTGTAGAGCACTGCACTCTGCATACTGATCTGAGATATGTTACCCTGAGTGGAGCAGTGTAATATTCCATTATCCTACCTCTCAACGACCAGGTAAACAACGTAGATATACAGAACGTCAACAACACCAAGAAAGATTTAACATATATATAAGATACAGGTCAAACATACAGTGCCTTCAGAAAGTATTCACACCCCTTCACTTTTTCCACATTGTGTTAAACGGATTTCAAATGGATTCAAATGTAGATTTTTTTTGTCACTGGCCACACGTCAAAGTGAAATTATGTTACAAATTAATAAAAAATGTAATGATTACATTTATTGAGTCAATAAGTATTCAACCCCTTTGTTATGTCTCAATAAGTTCAGGAGGAAAAATGTGCTTAACAAATCACATAATAAGTTGCATGGACTCACTCTGTGTAAATAGTGTTTAACATGATTTTTTTAATGACTACGTCATCTCTGTACCCCACACATACAATTATCTGTACGATCCCTCATCTCTGTACCCCACACATACAATTATTTGTAAGGTCCCTCATCTCTGTACCCCAACACATATAATTATCTGTACGGTCCCTCATCTCTGTACCCCACACATACAATTATCTGTACGGTCCCTCATCTCTGTACCCCACACATATAATTATCTGTACGGTCCCTCATCTCTGTACCCCACACATACAATTATCTGTACGGTCCCTCATCTCTGTACCCAACACATACAATTATCTGTACGGTCCCTCATCTCTGTACCCCACACATACAATTATCTGTACGGTCCCTCATCTCTGTACCCAACACATACAATTATCTGTACGGTCCCTCATCTCTGTACCCCACACATACAATTATCTGTAAGGTCCCTCATCTCTGTACCCAACACATACAATTATCTGTACGGTCCCTCATCTCTGTACCCCACACATACAATTATCTGTAAGGTCCCTCATCTCTGTACCCCACACATACAATTATCTGTAAGGTCCCTCATCTCTGTACCCCACACATACAAATAATTGTAAGGTCCCTCATCTCTGTAACCCACACATACAAATAATTGTAAGGTCCCTCATCTCTGTAACCCAGACATACAATTGTAAGGTCCCTCATCTCTGTACCCCACACATACAAATAATTGTAAGGTCCCTCAGTCGTGCAGTGAATTTCAAACACAGATTCAACCACAAAGACCAGGGAGGTTTTCCAATGAATCGCAAAGAAGCCTATTGGTAGATGGGTACAAATGTAAAAGTAAGACATTCAATGTCCCGTTGAGCATTGTGAAGTTATTAATTACCCTTTAGATGGCGTATCAATACACCCAGTTGTGTATCAATACACCCAGTTGCCGGAGAGTAAGGAAACTGCTCAGGGATTTCACCATGAGGCCAATGGTAACTTTAAAACAGTTAGAGTTTAATGACTGTGATAGGAGAAAACTGAGGATGGAAAAACATTGTACACTAACAATATAAACATGTAAAGTGTCGGTCCCATGTTTCATGAGCTAAAATAAAAAGATCACAGAAATACGCATATGCACAACAAGCTTATTTCGCTTCAATTTTGTACACAAATGTGTTTACATCCCTGTTAGAGAGCATTTGTCCTTTGCCAAGATAATCCATCCACCTGACAGGTGTGGCATATCAATAAGCTGATTAAACAGCATGATCATTACAGGTACTCTTTGTGCTGGGGACAATTAAAGGGAAAGGGAGATATCTAGTCAGTTGTCCAACTGAATGTATTCAACTGAAATGTGTCTTCTGCATTTAATCCAACCCCTCTGGATCAGAGAGGTGCGGGATAAAAAGGCCACTGAAATGCACAATTTTGTCACAAAAAGCAATGCCACATCAGGAATGTCCACCAGCGCTGTTGCCAGAGACTTTGATGTTAATTTCTTTACCATAAGCTAATGTCGTTTTAGAGAACAGACCACATCATTGGCATTGTGTGGGCGAGTGGTTTGCGGATGTCAACGTTGTGAACGGAGTGTCTCATAGTGGCAGTGGGGTTATGGTATGGGCAGGCATAAACTACGGACAACGAACACAATTGCATTTTATCAATGGCAATTTGAACAGAGATAAAAATAAAAAAATAAATGGGGGGGGGACTTTTTACCCCTTTTCTCCCCAATTTTGTGAGATCCAAATTGGTAGTTACAGTCTTGTCCCATCACTGCAACTCCCATACAGACTCGGGAGAGGCGAAGGTCGAGAGCCATGCGTCCTCCAAAACACGACCCTGCCAAACCACACTGCTTCTTGACACTGCTCGCTTAACCCGGAAGCCAGCCACACTAATGTGTCATTGGAAACACTGTACAACTGGCGACCTAAGTCAGCCCGGCCCTCCAAAAAGGAGTCGCTAGAGCGTGATGGGACAAGAACATCCCGGCCGGCCAAACCCTCCCTTAACTCGGACGACGCTGGGCCAATTGTGCGCTGCCTCATGGGTCTCCTGGCGCCAGCTGCGACACAGCCTGTGATCGAACCCGGGTCTGTAGTGATGCCTCACCTTAGACTGCTGTAGTGATGCAGTACCTTAGACTGCTGCGCTACTTGGGAGGCCCGAATGCACAGAGATACAATGATGAGATCCTGAGGCCCATTGTCATGGTATTCACTTGCGACATCACATGTTTCAGCATGATAATGCATGGCCCCATGTCACAAGGGTCTGCACACAATTCCTGGAAGCTGAAAATGTCACAGTTATCGCCTACTTCACACAGCCATTGAAGATGAGTGGGACAACATTCCACAGGCCACAATCAACAGCCTGATCAACTCTACTGTCACACCCTGGTGTCGCTTGTTTTTCCCAGTGTATTTATCCCTGTGTTTCCTGTCTCTATGTGCCAGTTTGTCTTGTATGTTCCAAGTCAACCAGCTCCTGCCTTTTTCTATTCCTCTCGGTTTTGACTGTTTTCGGGACTCTGGTCAGGCAGGCGGGTACATTCTGCCTGCCCTGACCTCGAGCCTGCCTACCACTCTGTACCTCCTGGACTTTTGCCTGTCCACGACCATTCTCTTGCCTACCCCTTTTGAATGTAATAAATATCAAAGACTCAAACCATCTGCCTCCCATGTCTGCATCTGGGTCTCGCCTTGCGCCTTATACTCTACAGTTTGTGAAGGAGATGTGCCGCACTGCACGAGGCAAATGGTGGTCACAACAGATACCGACTGGTTTTCTGGTCCACGCCACTATAGATTTTTTTAAGGTATCTGTGACCAACAGATGCATATCTGTATTCCCAGTCATGTGAAATCCATAGATGACGGCCTAATGAATTTATTCAAATTGACTGATTCCTTATATGAACTATAACTCAGTCAAATCTTTGAAGTTGTTGCATGTTGCGTTTATATTTTTGGTCAGTCTAGGTACTCCACAATAACAACCTAATTGACAGAGTGAAAAGGAAGCCTGTATAGAATGAAATTGTGGCAAAGCAATTAACTTTTTGTCCTGTGTTGTGTTTGGGGCAAATCCAATACATCACTTAACTGAGTACCGCTACATATCTTCAAGCATAGTGGTCGCTGCATCACGTTATGGGTATGCTTGTCATCGGCAAGGGCTAGGGAGTTTTTTAGGATAAAAAGAAATGGGAGATAAGCACAGGCAATATCCTAGAGGAAAACCTGGTTCTGTCTGCTTTCCACCAAATACTGGGCGATGAAGTCACCCTTCAATAGGAAAATAACCTAAAACATAAGGCCAAATATACACAAGTTGCTTACCAAGATGACATTGAATGCTCCTGAGAGGCCTAGTCACTTTTTTTTTTTTTTTTTTTACCCCTTTTTTCTCCCCAATTTCATGGTATCCAATTGTTAATAGCTCCTATCTTGTCTCATCGCTACAACTCCCGTACGGGCTCGGGAGACAAAGGTTGAAAGTCATGCGTCCTCCGATACACAACCCAACCAAGCCGCACTGCTTCTTAACACAGCGCGCATCCAACCCGGAAGCCAGCCGCACCAATATGTCGGAGGAAACACTGTGCACCTGGCAACCTTGGTTAGAGTGCACTGCGCCCGGCCCGCAACAGGAGTCGCTGGTGGGCGATGAGACAAGGATATCCCTACCGGCCAAACCCTCCCTAACCCAGGCGACGCTGAGCATATTGTGTCGCCCCACGGACCTCCCGGTCACGGCCGGTTACGACAGAGCCTGGGCGCGGACCCAGAGTCTCTGGTGGCACAGCTGGCGCTGCAGTACAGCACCCTTAACCACTGCGCCACCCGGGAGGCCCTCCTAGTTACAGTTTTGACTTAAATCAAATTGAAAGTCTATGGCAAAGCCTGACATCTATATGTGACCGTTATGAAAAATATATTTACTTGCCAGTGGTTACTTAAACTGCATTACCGAAGCAAAACTGCAGGAGCAGTGAAAACCGTGCTTCTAGACCAGAACCCTGGCCCTCAGGGTTTAATAGCTGGAAAACCGTGCTTCTAGACCAGAACCCTGGCCCTCGGGGTTTAATAGCTGGAAAACCGTGCTTCTAGACCAGAACCCTGGCCCTCTGGGATTAATAGCTGGAAAACCGTGCTTCTAGACCAGAACCCTGGCCCTCCGGGATTAATAGCTGGAAAACCGTGCTTCTAGACCAGAACCCTGGCCCTCGGGGTTTAATAGCTGGAAAATCGTGCTTCTAGACCAGAACCCTGGCCCTCTGGGATTAATAGCTGGAAAACCGTGCTTCTAGACCAGAACCCTGGCCCTCTGGGATTAATAGCTGGAAAACCGTGCTTCTAGAACAGAACCCTGGCCCTCTGGGTTTAATAGCTGGAATACAGTTAGAAACCATCTCCATGTTTGTGGAGGAACATTTCTGATCTGTGTTAAGAAGATATCCCTCTAGTGGTGTGGGGGCTGTGCTTTGGCAAAGTGAGTGGGGTTATATCCTTCCTGTTTGGCCCTGTCCGGGGGTGTCCTCGGATGGGGCCACAGTGTCTCCTGACCCCTCCTGTCTCAGCCTCCAGTATTTATGCTGCAGTAGTTTGTGTCGGGGGGCTGGGGTCAGTTTGTTATATCTGGAGTACTTCTCCTGTCCTATTCGGTGTCCTGTGTGAATCTAAGTGTGCGTTCTTTAATTCTCTCCTTCTCTCTTTCTTTCTCTCTCTCGGAGGAACTGAGCCCTAGGACCATGCCCCAAGACTACCTGACATGATGACTCCTTGCTGTCCCCAGTCCACCTGGCCATGCTGCTGCTCCAGTTTCAACTGTTCTGCCTTACTATTATTCAACCATGCTGGTCATTTATGAACATTTGAACATCTTGGCCACGTTCTGTTATAATCTCCACCCGGCACAGCCAGAAGAGGACTGGCCACCCCACATATGCTCTCTCTAATTCTCTCTTTCTTTCTCTCTCTCGGAGGACCTGAGCCCTAGGACCGTGCCCCAGGACTATCCTGACATGATGACTCCTTGCTGTCCCCAGTCCACCTGACTGTGCTGCTGCTCCAGTTTCAACTGTTCTGCCTTATTATTATTCGACCATGCTGGTCATTTATGAACATTTGAACATCTTGGTCATGTTCTGTTATAATCTCTACCCGGCACAGCCAGAAGAGGACTGGCCACCCCACATAGCCTGGTTCCTCTCTAGGTTTCTTCCTAGGTTTTGGCCTTTCTAGGGAGTTTTTCCTAGCCACCGTGCTTTTACACCTGCATTGTTTGCTGTTTGGGGTTTTAGGCTGGGTTTCTGTACAGCACTTTGAGATATCAGCTGATGTACGAAGGGCTATATAAATAAATTTGATTTGATTTTGATTTGTCATGATCTGATGTTTTTTTTATTTATTATTATTTATGGTCGTCTAGCAATGATCAACAACCAATTTGACAGAGCTTGAAGAGTTTAAAGAATAAATGGGTAAATATGGTACAATCCAGGTTTGCAAAGCTCTTAGAGACTTTCTTAGAAAGACTGTAATCGCTGCCAAAAGTGATTCTAACATGTATTGACCTAGGGGTGTGAATATTAATGTACGTTTTTCAATAAATGTGCAAATTTTCTGAAACCGTGTTTATACTGTCATGAAGGGGTATTGTGTGTAGAAATTAAACCCATTTTGAATTCAGGCTGTAACAACAGAATAAGTCCAGGGGTCTGAATACTGTCTGAAGGCTCTGTATATTTTACCTCATCTAAATGATGCCTAGAAAGACTGGATGATAGGACTCTGCATGCCTTACAAAACTATCCCAGATTACTACTTTATCTCTGCACTTAATCTCCTTAAAAGCCTTTATCCACCAACGCAATTGATACATCCCAAATGGCAGGATATTCCCTATGTAGTGCACTACATTAGACCAGAGGTCTATTGGACTATATAGGGACTAGGATGCCAGAGCTCTATGGGACTATATAGGGAATAGGGTGCTATTTGAGAAACAATCAATGCTATGAACCCAGCCTAATACAATCAGAGGATAACTAACGTTGGGTATTAGAGCAACATCTGGATGGTATTGCATGTCAGGTAGTAGAGAAACATCTGGTTGGCATTGCATGTCAGGTAGTAGAGAAACATCTGGTTGGCATTGCATGTCAGGTAGTAGAACGATGTCCTGTTGGCATTGCATGTCAGGTAGTAGAACGATGTCCGGTTGGCATTGCATGTCAGGTAGTAGAACGATGTCCTGTTGGCATTGCATGTCAGGTAGTAGAACGATGTCCTGTTGGCATTGCATGTCAGGTAGTAGGTTGGCATTGCAGAGATAGTAGAACGATGTCCTGTTGGCATTGCATCCTGTTGGCATTGCATGTCAGGTAGTAGAAAACATCCAGTTGGCATTGCATGTCAGGTAGTAGAACGATGTCCAATGTCCTGGCATTGCATGTCATTGCATGTCAGGTAGTAGACGATGTCCTGTTGGCATTGCATGTCAGGTAGTAGAACGATGTCCTGTTGGCATTGCATGTCCAGGGCAGTGTCAGGTAGTAGACGATGTCCTGTTGGCATTGCATGTCAGGTAGTAGAACGATGTCCTGTTGGCATTGCATGTCAGATAGTAGAACGATGTCCTGTTGGCATTGCATGTCAGATAGTAGAACGATGTCCTGTTGGCATTGCATGTCAGATAGTAGAACGATGTCCTGTTGGCATTGCATGTCAGGTAGTAGAACGATGTCCTGTTGGCATTGCATGTCAGATAGTAGAACGATGTCCTGTTGGCATTGCATGTCAGATAGTAGAACAATGTCCTGTTGGCATTGCATGTCAGGTAGTAGAACGATGTCCTGTTGGCATTGCATGTTAGGTAGTAGAACGATGTCCTGTTTGCATTGCATGTCAGGTAGTAGAACGATGTCCTGTTGGCATTGCATGTCAGGTAGTAGAACGATGTCCTGTTGGCATTGCATGTTAGGTAGTAGAACGATGTCCTGTTTGCATTGCATGTTACGTAGTAGAACAATGTCCTGTTGGCATTCTATGCATCATTAACAACTTCAACTAAATCAAAACAGATTAAATGTATTTAGAATTAGCAGGTCTAATGCTTAGCTTTGCCATCTAACCAAGTCATTTGTGGATGTGGTTGTGAACAGGGTTCAGGAAGTACAGTTATTTCAGAGGAACAGGGTAATAGAGACTGCGTGCAAGATGTCCGACCGTTGTTTAAGGTAATCTACTCACGTTGCCCTATTCGTCCACAGCCGTGTTGCAGCCGGTTTATACGGACCAACGTCACATGCACACTAGCAGTCACGACGTTATCACGTCATACAAAAACACGTCAGACAGTGGATTCATATCAAATTGTAATATCTTTGGCTCTGAGTGCAAAATAATATATATATATAAAATAATTTTCCTCATCAACTATTTGAATAATTCTATGGATGTTTTGTGCACAAAGGTGATGACTAAATTTTCAAATGTGACTTCTATATATCATGGAAAACATATTTATTTGCCAGTGGTTACTTAAACTGCATTACCGAAGCAAAACTGCAGGAGCAGTGAAAACCGTGCTTCTAGACCAGAACCCTGGCCCTCGGGGTTTAATAGCTGGAAAACCGTGCTTCTAGACCAGAACCCTGGCCCTCGGGGTTTAATAGCTGGAAAACCGTGCTTCTAGACCAGAACCCTGGCCCTCGGGGTTTAATAGCTGGAAAACCGTGCTTCTAGACCAGAACCCTGGCCCTCGGGGTTTAATAGCTGGAAAACCGTGCTTCTAGACCAGAACCCTGGCCCTCGGGGTTTAATAGCTGGAAAACCGTGCTTCTAGACCAGAACCCTGGCCCTCTGGGATTAATAGCTGGAAAACCGTGCTTCTAGAACAGAACCCTGGCCCTCTGGGTTTAATAGCTGGAATACAGTTAGAAACCATCTCCATGTTTGTGGAGGAACATTTCTGATCTGGTTGTCATGATCTGATGTTTAATATACTATGAATAATACAAATAAACAAGGCAAGTCAGTTAAGAACAAATTCTTATTTACAAAGACGGCCTACACCGGTCAAAGTCGGACGACGCTGGGCCAATTGTGTGCCACCCTATGGGACTCCCAATCACGGCCGGACGTGATACAGCCTGGGTGCATTAATTCAGGGGTTTTAAAACTGGGGTAGGCGGACCACTAGAAAACCCCTGAATTAATGCACCTAAGTTCACGAGGTACTGCAGGGGGTCCAGAATGTTGAGGGTGAAAAAATTATGAAAATAGCTAGCTGCAACAGCATACCATAATGCTTACCATTTGTATGTCTCCTCATCCAGTATGAAGGAAGTTGAGGTAGTTTCATGAGCCAATGCTAACTAGCATTAGCGCAATGACTGGAAGTCTACAGGAATAGTAGGCTTGACAGCTGTTCCTGTTCATCTAACTCTAGGGAAGTAGATAAATGGCTTCAATGCCAACATCTCAAACTATTCCTTTAATACGGAGGAAATTCATCATCGGCACAAATTACAGTTTTTTTCCTGTATAGAAAACTGTTCAGCAGCTGTCTAAGTGGTAACTTTCAGATGAAAAATTGTTTCAGTGTCAACTTAAACGACCAAAAGCAGATAGAACGAGATACTAATATATTTAAATAACCCCATCTTTGAAAACTAACAATCAAATAGAAAGCTAGACAGTCAGGGAGAATCAAATAGAAAGCTAGACAGTCAGGGAGAATCAAATAGAAAGCTAGACAGTCAGGGAGAATCAAATAGAAAGCTAGACAGTCAGGGAGAATCAAATAGAAAGCTAGACAGTCAGGGAGAATCAAATAGAAAGCTAGACAGTCAGGGAGAATCAAATAGAAAGCTAGACAGTCAGGGAGAATCAAATAGAAAGCTCGACAGTCAGGGAGAATCAAATAGAAAGCTCGACAGTCAGGGAGAATCAAATAGAAAGCTAGACAGTCAGGGAGAATCAAATAGAAAGCTAGACAGTCAAGGAGAATCAAATAGAAAGCTAGACAGTCAGGGAGAATCAAATAGAAAGCTAGACAGTGAGGGAGAATCAAATAGAAAGCTAGACAGTCAAGGAGAATCAAATAGAAGCTAGACAGTCAGGGAGAATCAAATAGAAAGCTAGACAGTCAAGGAGAATCAAATAGAAAGCTAGACAGTCAAGGAGAATCAAATAGAAAGCTAGACAGTCAGGGAGAATCAAATAGAAAGCTAGACAGTCAAGGAGAATCAAATAGAAAGCTAGACAGTCAGGGAGAATCAAATAGAAAGCTAGACAGTCAAGGAGAATCAAATAGAAGCTAGACAGTCGGGGAGAATCAAATTCCAAAAACCGAGATTCAGGGCACATGCCCATTTGATTCATGCCTAGGAAATTAGCTTTTAAACTGCAAAATTGTCTGTAAACTCAATGCCAAACTGGGTAGCATTGCAGGACATGAACTTCAAACTGGAAAATGAACTCCGCCCAATGCCAAAATGTTTACTGAGGTAAAGTTGGTTTATATTCACACATTCAACAGATATTTGCCGAAAGCCATTTAAAATGGCAAAAATTCATAACTAATTCACTGTTTGTCACAGAAACATCAAACTAGATATGGTTTATTCTATAAATGTCTAGCATACTTTAAAACTTTTGTTTTGAGTAAAAATTCCAGTGTTGATTTGATAGAGGGCATGTAGTCCGTCTAGAGGGTGTGTGGTCCAAGTTCAAACGAGTCTGTTATACCCTATTAGAAGGAATACAATTCTGCATCTTCAGTCATATTAAATTAGTCATGCCTGACTAACAAAGAACACAGGTGGATGGATCAAGATAACCAAGAGGATCAACATGGACATTCCACAGTGGCGATAAGGAAAACTAAGAACCATAACATAGACTACCGTTCAAAAGTTTGGGGTCACTTAGAAATGTCCTTGTTTTTGTGCATTAAAATAACATAAAATTAATCAGAAATACAGTACAGACATTATTGCAAAGAAAAAGCCATATATGAGACTGGCCAATAAAAATAAAAGATTAAGATGGGCAAAAGAACAAACACTGGACAGAGATATAGCTTTTTCTTTGCAACTCTGCTAGAAGGGCAGCACTCCGGAGTCGCCTCTTCACGGTTGACGTTGAGACTGTTGTTTTGCAAGGCACTATTTAATGAAGCTGCCGGTTGAGGACTCAAACTAGACACTCAAATGTACTTGTCCTCTTGCTCAGTTTTGGAACGGGGCCTCCCACTCCTCTTTCTATTCTGATTAGAGCCAGTTTGCTCTGTTCTGTGAAGGGAGTAGTACACTGCGTTGTACGAGATCTTCAGTTTCTTGGCAATTTCTCACATGGAATAGCCTTCATTTCTCAGAACAAGAATAGACTGACGAGTTTCAGAAGAAATGTCTTTGTTTCGGGCCATTTTGAGCCTGTAAATCGAACCCACAAATGCTGATGCTCCAGATACTCAACTAGTCAGCAGTGCTAACATAATTGCCAAAGGGTTTTCTAATGATCCATTAGCCTTTTACATTTAAACTTGGATTAGCTAACACAACGTGCCATTGGATCACAGGAGTGATGGTTGCTGATAATGGGCCTCTGTTCACCTATGTAGATATTCCATTGGAACACAGGAGTGATGGTTACTGATAATGGGCCTCTGTACGCCTATGTAGATATTCCATTGGATCACAGGAGTGATGGTTACTGATAATGGGTCTCTGTTCACCTATGTAGATATTCCATTGGAACACAGGAGTGATGGTTGCTGATAATGGGCCTCTGTACTCCTATGTAGATATTCCATTGGAACACAGGAGTGATGGTTGCTGATAATGGGCCTCTGTACGCCTGTGGATATTCCATTAGAACACAGGAGTGATGGTTGCTGATAATGGGTCTCTGTACTCCTATGTAGATATTCCATTGGAACACAGGAGTGATGGTTGCTGATAATGGGCCTCTGTACTCCTATGTAGATATTCCATTGGATCACAGGAGTGATGGTTGCTGATAATGGGCCTCTGTACTCCTATGTAGATATTCCATTGGAACACAGGAGTGATGGTTGCTGATAATGGGCCTCTGTACTCCTATGTAGATATTCCATTGGATCACAGGAGTGATGGTTGCTGATAATGGGCCTCTGTACGCCTATGTGGATATTCCATTAAAAAAATCTGCCGTTTCCAGCTACAATAGTCATTTACAACATTAACAATGTCTACACTGTATTTCTGATCAATTTGATGTTATTTTAATAGACAAAAAATATATGTACATTTCAAAAACATGAACATTTCTAAGTGACCCCAAACTTTGGAATGTATTATATTAAAAAAGATCTGAGGGTGGATCAAAACAGCATGGAAATAGTCATTTTAGCATGGAAAGATTAACAATGTCAAAACACATATATTAGCATGAAAATTTGAGGTTATTTATTAATAGACAAAACACATATATTAGTAAAGATCAGAGGGTTTCATGGAAAGATCAGAGGGTGAACAAAACACATATATTAGATGGAAAGATTTGAGAATGTAAAATATATATTAGCATGGAAAGATCCAGAGGGTGGATAGCAAAACACATATATTAGCATGGAAAGATCCAGAGGGTGGATAGCAAAATACATCACTAATATAAAGAAGAGGGTGGATGTTTTAGCATTAGAGGGTGATTTGCATGGAAAGATCTGGAACTACATATATTAGTGGAAAGATGTGAACAAAACCATATATTAGGGAATTAAGTTGCTGTATATATTGTTATTTTAAAGATCTGCTCCACTTTTAAAAAGATTACTTGTTAGCATTTTATTTCTTATTAGCTTATCCAGAGGGTATTTTTTGGAAAGATTGGATAAAAACACATGCATGGAAAGATGGATAGTTGGAAAGATAGAGGGCCAGAAATTGGATAGCCACATATAATAGGGAAAGATAGAGGTGGATAGCAAAACAAATCACTAATATAAAGTAAGCATTTCACTGTTTTTCAACCTTCCCAAGTTTCTCCACTACACTGGCTTCCAGTTGTATTCAGACCATTTCACTGTAAGGTCTACTACACCCAAACAAGGGCACTACCTGTTGTATTCAGCCCATTTCACTGGCCCCCAATGGTGGAACAAACTCCCTCACGGTCAATACTACACCTGTTTTAAGTATTCAGCATTTCACTCCCCTGAAAAGATTTAGATGGTTCTACTATACCTGTTGTATTCAGCATTTCACTGTAAATGTAAATGTCTACTACACCTGTCAGTGTTGGATTCAGCATTTCACTTTCCACAGTTCTCGATTGGATTCAGGTCTACTTTGACTTGGCCACCACCTGGATATGTTTATTTTTGAACCATTCAATTTCAAAAAGGAATGTACCTAGGATAGGATAAAGTAATCTTCACCTGATTTAGATGCATTCAGCATTTCACTGGATGTCTTACACCAATTTGTATTCATAAGCATTTCACTGTAAATGTAAATGTTTCTTATTCTTATCACCTGCATGTGGATTCAGCATTTCACTGTGAGGTTTACTACACCTGTTGTATTTCAGCATTTCACTGTAAGGTTTACTACACCTGTTGTATTCAGCATTTCACTGTAAGGTCTACTATACCTGTTGTATTCAGCATTTCACTGTAAGGTCTACTACACCTGTTGTATTCAGCATTTCACTGTAAGGTCTACTACACCTGTGGTATTCAGCATTTCACTGTAAGGTCTACTTCACCTGTGGGATTCAGCATTTCACTGTAAGGTCTACTACACCTGTTGTATTCAGCATTTCACTGTAAGGTCTACAACACCTGTTGTATTCAGCATTTCACTGTGAGGTCTACTACACCTGTTGTATTCAGCATTTCACTGTAAGGTCTACTACACCTGTTGTATTCATCATTTCACTGTGAGGTCTACTACACCTGTTGTATTCAGCATTTCACTGTGAGGTTTACACCTGTTGTATTCAGCATTTCACTGTAAGGTCTACTACACCTGTTGTATTCAGCATTTCACTGTGAGGTCTACTACACCTGTTGTATTCAGCATTTCACTGAGGTCTACTACACCTGTTGTATTCAGCATTTCACTGTGAGGTCTACCACACCTGTTGTATTCAGCATTTCACTGTAAGGTCTACTACACCTGTTGTATTCAGCATTTCACTGTGAGGTCTACTACACCTGTTGTATTCAGCATTTCACTGTGAGGTTTACACCTGTTGTATTCAGCATTTCACTGTAAGGTCTACTACACCTGTTGTATTCAGCATTTCACTGTAAGGTCTACTACACCTGTTGTATTCAGCATTTCACTGTAAGGTCTACTACACCTGTTGTATTCAGCATTTCACTGTGAGGTCTACTACACCTGTTGTATTCAGCATTTCACTGTGAGGTTTACACCTGTTGTATTCAGCATTTCACTGTAAGGTCTACTACACCTGTTGTATTCAGCATTTCACTGTGAGGTCTACTACACCTGTTGTATTCAGCATTTCACTGTGAGGTCTACTACACCTGTTGTATTCAGCATTTCACTGTGAGGTCTACCTACACCTGTTGTATTCAACATTTCACTGTAAGGTCTACTATACCTGTTGTATTCAGCATTTCACTGTAAGGTCTACTACACCTGTTGTATTCAGCATTTCACTGTGAGGTCTACTACACCTGTTGTATTCAGCATTTCACTGTGAGGTCTACTACACCTGTTGTATTCAGCATTTCACTGTAAGGTCTACAACACCTGTTGTATTCAGCATTTCACTGTGAGGTCTACTACACCTGTTGTATTCAGCATTTCACTGTAAGGTCTACTACACCTGTTGTATTCAGCATTTCACTATAAGGTCTACTACACCTGTTGTATTCAGCATTTCACTGTAAGGTCTACTACACCTGTTGTATTCAGCATTTCACTGTAAGGTCTACTACACCTGTTGTATTCAGCATTTCACTGTAAGGTCTACTACACCTGTTGTATTCAGCATTTCACTGTAAGGTCTACCTACACCTGTTGTATTCAGCATTTCACTGTAAGGTCTACTACACCTGTTGTATTCAGCATTTCACTGTAAGGTCTACTACACCTGTTGTATTCAGCATTTCACTGTAAGGTCTACTACACCTGTTGTATTCAGCATTTCACTGTAAGGTCTACTACACCTGTTGTATTCAGCATTTCACTGTAAGGTCTACTACACCTGTTGTATTCAGCATTTCACTGTAAGGTCTACTACACCTGTTGTATTCAGCATTTCACTGTAAGGTCTACTACACCTGTTGTATTCAGCATTTCACTGTAAGGTCTACTACACCTGTTGTATTCAGCATTTCACTGTAAGGTCTACTACACCTGTTGTATTCAGCATTTCACTGTAAGGTCTACTACACCTGTTGTATTCAGCACTTCACTGTAAGGTCTACTACACCTGTGGTATTCAGCATTTCACTGTAAGGTCTACTACACCTGTTGTATTCAGCATTTCACTGTAAGGTCTACTACACCTGTTGTATTCAGCATTTCACTGTAAGGTCTACTACACCTGTTGTATTCAGCATTTCACTGTAAGGTCTACTACACCTGTTGTATTCTGCATTTCACTGTAAGGTCTACTACACCTGTTGTATTCAGCATTTCACTGTGAGGTCTACTACACCTGTTGTATTCAGCATTTCACTGTAAGGTCTACTACACCTGTTGTATTCAGCATTTCACTGTAAGGTCTACTACACCTGTTGTATTCAGCATTTCACTGTAAGGTCTACTACACCTGTTGTATTTGGCGCATCTAACTAAGAAGATTTGATTCGGTTCACCACCCTATTCACGAAAATAAATTGCTCCTACATACACCAAGTCCATAGATGGGATGTATTTTATCAAATCAGAACTGGCATTTTTATTCAAAGCAAAGGTTGTAAAAGTATAGTATATATTTATAGAATAAATCATAGCTAGTTTGATGATTCTGTGACAAAAGGTGAATTAGTTATTGATTTTTACATTTGTAAATGGCTTTTGGCAAATGTCTGTTTAATGTCCGAATGTGTGACTATAAAACCAACCTCGGGAAACTAGCACTTCACCATTCTAGATAAGAGTTTACACTTCTTCCAACTCACTGTGGAGGTCAAAATCATTTAAAATCTATTCATTTTAAATGTTTAATTACTTCTACTTGCAATCATCATTCACCTGATAATACCAGACGTTACTTATTTTTTTTGCTAACATAAATGGGGGTCCCTGGTTCGGGGTCCCTGTGCATGAAGTTTGAAAACCCCTGCATTCATTTACTACAACGACCTTATGCGCAATCATCATTACCCAAACAATGGATTGAAGAATGTATGAACATTGGTTCTAAAAAAAAAAAGCAACAGGGATTAAATTCAATAATCTAACAGATGGACACTGAGCAAGATATTGCCGAAGGCTCATGTTTCCTCGGAAAGTATATTTGCTTCATCAACTGAAACTGGATTTGGCGCGCGCCAGGGTTCCCTCTGTCATTACGCAAAGTGGTATTTCCAAATCCACACCATTTCTAAATGTGAAACTGTCTTAACAAATACTATGTGAAATTATCCATACAAATCCTCAATAAGATTGGATGGGGGTATAGACTCGCTATATTCAAACCGACCCGGCAGCGGATTATGACGGAGTTTCCATCTGGGGTTTATTCACCCACAGCCCTGTGAGAAAATAACACGGTTTAGGCGCTACACTTTCCCATGTCGAACACGGCGACTGTCTTGTTGTTGTAGCCTACATGCAGAAATATTCTCTAGATACAAACTTTAACCCAACGTGGTAGAATGGTCCTTACCACCAATTACATTATTTCTCCGTCTAAATCAGCATACACCTATACAGTGCTATGACTGGAAAGGAAACACAGAACTTACTTCTCTTGTATGACATTCTCCTTGATGGCCCCATACGTAAGCGCCGGGAGGCCGTTGCACTGTTGGAGGCGGCAGGTGGCCCGGTTCCCTTTGCGTTGGTCTTTCAAACAGGCGTTCTCAGAACATAAATCCGTTACTTGCTGTTCCAAGTCCTCGATACGAACCCTCTGCATCTCCAGCAGCTCCTGTTGGGTGTCTATGATCTTGTTGAGTTCCGTCAGGTACTCCGTCGCTTTGCTGGGGTTCTCCGTTACTGGGTTCGGCTGCTCCATCTCCCCGTAGCGCTGCTTCTCTCCTCACGCGTCAAATGGTAGATCGAGCGCTGTCACACTCATGTTCAGTGTAAGGTTAGCCCGTCGCTCCGCCATTGTTTGTTACCGGGTGAATGGAGAAGTTGAGTGATTGTCGGTAGTTGAGCGAGACGTCGTCGTAGTACACCAGCTCTGCGCTACGAGATCTATCCACAGATTACCGCTACCGCTCTGAGGACAGAAAGCCATTTAACCCTTTACGGGACGTGACGAGCAGTCCCCACGTCTACAATATAGCAACGTCCTCCTCCCTGTATCAATCTCTGACATCGGCTACATAACGGATTGGAGTGTTGAAAAGGCTCGAACTGTGTGGTCTATTTTATCTCATTTGTTTTCTATCATGAGCTGAGGACATTCTTCCACAGGTGATTTGCCCAAATGCCAACCCTGAAGCAGGCTGTACCAGTTAATTAATGAACAAGTAAACCACATGTGATATTCACGTGCATCTATGACCAATATAATTGAGCACATTCATATTCAGCCACATGGTAGAAGCGTATGTGCCCATTCCATCTTTAAAAGGTAGGCCTATAGTAAATCATTGCTTTCATTTATTCAAACAGCATGTAAAACAAGCCACACCCATCATGACCATAGAAGGGAACAGGCCAAACCCATACTGATCAGAGAAGGGAACAGGTCACACCCTACTGACCAGAGAAGGGAACAGGTCACACCCTACTGACCAGAGAAGGGAACAGGCCACAACCATACTGACCAGAGAAGGGAACAGGTCACACCCTACTGACCAGAGAAGGGAACAGGTCACACCCTACTGACCAGAGAAGGGAACAGGTCACACCCTACTGACCAGAGAAGGGAACAGGCCACAACCATACTGACCAGAGAAGGGAACAGGTCACACCCTACTGACCAGAGAAGGGAACAGGTCACACCCTACTGACCAGAGAAGGGAACAGGTCACACCCTACTGACCAGAGAAGGGAACAGGTCACACCCTACTGACCAGAGAAGGGAACAGGCCACGCCCATACTGACCAGAGAAGGGAACAGGCCACACCCATACTGACCAAAGAAGGAAACAGGTCACACCCTACTGACCAGAGAAGGGAACAGGCCACGCCCATACTGACCAGAGAAGGGAACAGGCCACGCCCATACTGACCAGAGAAGGGAACAGGCCACGCCCATACTGACCAGAGAAGGGAACAGGCCAAACCCATACTGATCAGAGAAGGGAACAGGTCACACCCTACTGATCAGAGAAGGGAACAGGTCACACCCTAC
The DNA here is from genome assembly GCF_034236695.1 of Oncorhynchus nerka. NCBI lineage: Eukaryota > Metazoa > Chordata > Actinopteri > Salmoniformes > Salmonidae > Oncorhynchus > Oncorhynchus nerka. The sequence goes on from NC_088397.1 coordinate 101,309,460, forward strand.
TGACCAGAGAAGGGAACAGGTCACACCCTACTGACCAGAGAAGGGAACAGGTCACACCCTACTGACCAGAGAAGGGAACAGGTCACACCCTACTGACCAGAGAAGGGAACAGGTCACACCCTACTGACCAGAGAAGGGAACAGGCCACAACCATACTGATCAGAGAAGGGAACAGGTCACACCCTACTGACCAGAGAAGGGAACAGGTCACACCCTACTGACCAGAGAAGGGAACAGGTCACACCCTACTGACCAGAGAAGGGAACAGGTCACACCCATACTGACCAGAGAAGGGAACAGGTCACACCCATCATGACCAGAGAAGGGAACAGGTCACACCCTACTGACCAGAGAAGGGAACAGGTCACACCCTACTGACCAGAGAAGGGAACAGGCCACAACCATACTGATCAGAGAAGGGAACAGGTCACACCATACTGACCAGAGAAGGGAACAGGTCACACCCTACTGACCAGAGAAGGAACAGGTCACACCCTACTGACCAGAGAAGGGAGGTCACACCCTACTGACCAGAGAAGGGAACAGGTCACACCCTACTGACCAGAGAAGGGAACAGGTCACACCATACTGACCAGAGAAGGGAACAGGTCACACCCTACTGACCAGAGAAGGGAACAGGTCACACCCTACTGACCAGAGAAGGGAACAGGTCACACCCTACTGACCAGAGAAGGGAACAGGTCACACCCATACTGACCAGAGAAGGGAACAGGTCACACCCATCATGACCAGAGAAGGGAACAGGTCACACCCTACTGACCAGAGAAGGGAACAGGTCACACCCTACTGACCAGAGAAGGGAACAGGCCACAACCATACTGATCAGAGAAGGGAACAGGTCACACCATACTGACCAGAGAAGGGAACAGGTCACACCCTACTGACCAGAGAAGGGAACAGGTCACACCCTACTGACCAGAGAAGGGAACAGGTCACACCCTACTGACCAGAGAAGGGAACAGGTCACACCATACTGACCAGAGAAGGGAACAGGTCACACCCTACTGATCAGAGAAGGGAACAGGTCACACCCTACTGACCAGAGAAGGGAACAGGCCACAACCATACTGATCAGAGAAGGGAACAGGCTACACCCTACTGACCAGAGAAGGGAACAGGCCACGCCCATACTGACCAGAGAAGGGAACAGGCCACACCCATACTGACCAAAGAAGGAAACAGGTCACACCCTACTGACCAGAGAAGGGAACAGGCCACGCCCATACTGACCAGAGAAGGGAACAGGCCACGCCCATACTGACCAGAGAAGGGAACAGGCCACGCCCATACTGACCAGAGAAGGGAACAGGCCACGCCCATACTGACCAGAGAAGGGAACAAGCCACACCCTACTGACCAGAGAAGGGAACAGGCCACACCCATACTGACCAAAGAAGGAAACAGGCCACACCCTACTGACCAGAGAAGGGAACAGGCCACGCCCATACTGACCAGAGAAGGGAACAGGCCACACCCATACTGACCAGAGAAGGAAACAGGCCACACCCATAAGTTGGCCTTGAAATACATCCACAGGTACACCTCCAATTGACTCAAATGATGTCAATTAGCAGAAACTTCTAAAGCCATGACATCATTTTCTGGAATTTTCCAAGCTGTTTAAAACCTCTTCAGTCGACCCTCTACATTTTTGAACATTTTGTTAAAAATCGCGCAACATTTCAGCGCCCTGCTACTCATGCCAGGAATATAGTACGTTCATATGGTTAGAATGTGTGTATAGGAAACCCTCGGACGTTTTTAAAACTGGTTAAATCACGACTGTGGCTATTACATAACGTGCGTTACATCGGAAAGCGCAGGAAAACCTGATCACAGAAAATGGAAATAAATATCCTTGCGCCACTTCCAGCATTTGTTAACAGTGAGCCGAATTAGATAAAACCGAGCATTCAACTCCCACAGCATCCCCATGTAGTCGAGTATCTTGTGAATTTAATCATCTTTGATTCTTGGTTGAACCGAAACAGGGGCACCGCTTACCTCCGGTCTCCGCCCAGATCATTCCGGAAGAGCTCTCTCCTGAAATTTTTTCCAAGACGACAGCTAATGATATATACATCGCCTACGGATGATTTTTATCGCTTATTAACGTTTACTAATACCTAAAGTAGCATTACAAACGTATTTCGAAGTGTTTTGTGAAAGTTTATCGTCTACTTTTTGAATTTTAAAAAATGACGTTACGTTGTGAAATCGCTGTTTTTTTCGTTTATCACACAGTCTACATATAACGATATCTTGGCTTTATATGGCCCGATTTAATCGAAATAAAGACCCAATAGTGTTTATGGGACATCTAGGAGTGCCAACAAAGAAGATGGTGAAAGGTAATGACTGTTTTCTATTTTATTGTGCGATTTGTGTAACGCCGAAATGCTAATTATTTTGTTTACGTCCCCTGCTGTGCTTTTCTGTTGTAGTGTATTGGTGCATGCTATCAGATAATAGCTTCTCATGCTGTCGCCGAAAAGCATTTTAAAAATCTGACTTGTTGCCTGGATTCACAATGAGTGTAGCTTTAATTTGATACCCTGCATGTGTATTTTAATGAACTTTTGAGTTTTAACTAATACTATTAGCATTTAGCGTAGCGCATTTGCATTTCCAGAGCTCTAGTTGGGACGCAAGCGTCCCAGATAGAGGTAAGAGGTTATTAAATTCAGTCACCTTAGTGTATGTAAACTTCTGACCCACTGGAATTGTGATACAGTGAATTATAAGTGAAATAATCTGTCTGTTAACAGTTGTTGGAAAAATTACTTGTGTCATGCACCAAGTAGATGTCCTAACCGACTTGCCAAAACTATAGTTTGTTAACAATAAATTTGTGGATGTGGTTGAAAAATTAGTTTTAATGACTCCAACCTAAGTGAATGTAAACTTCCGACTTCAACTGTACATAGAGGACCCCTAGCCAATGAGCAGGCAGATCCAGTATTACATCATCAATGCAAATAGTCCGGGTAGTCCAGGAGTCGTATTGCTTGGTGGTAGAAGCTGTTAAGAGCCTTTTTGACCTAGACTTGGCGCTCTGGTACCGCTTGCCGTGCGGTAGCAGAGAGAACAGTCTATGACAAGGGTGGCTGGCGTGTTTGACTATTTTTAGGGCCTTCCTCTGACACCACCTGGTATAGAGGTCCTGGATGGCAGAAAGCTTGGCCCCAGTGATGCACTGGGCCGTACGCAGTACCCTCTGTAGTGCCTTGCGGTCAGAGGCCGAGCAGTTGCCATAACAGGCAGTGATGCAACCTGTCAGGATGCTCTCAATGGTGTAGCTGTATAACCTTTTGAGGATCCGAGGACCCATGTCAAATCTTTTCAGTCTCCTGAGGGGGAACAGGTTTTGTTGTGCCTGCTTGGACCATGTTAGTTTGTTGGTGATGTGGACACCAAGGAACCTGAATCTCTCAACCTGCTCCACTACAGTCCCGTCGATGAGAATGGGGGCTTGGCTCAGTCCTCCTTTTCCTGTAGTCCACAATCATCATCTCCTTTGTCTTGATCACGTTGAGGGAGAGGTTGTTATTCTGGCACCACCCGGCCAGGTCACTGACCTCCTCCCTATAGGCTGTCTCATCGTTGTCGGTGATCAGGCCTACCACTGTTGTGTCGTCTGTAAACTTAATGATGGTGTTGGAGTCGTACCTGGCCATGCAGTCATGGGTGAACAGGGAGTACAGGAGGGGGCTGAGCACGCACCTCTGAGGTTCCCCGTGTTTATGATCAGCGTGGAGGATGTTGATATCTACCCTCACCACCTGGGGGCAGCCCGTCAGGAAGTCCAGGATCCAGTTGCAGAGGGAGGTGTTTAGTCCTAGGGTCCTTAGCTTAGTGATGAGCTTTGAGGGTACTATGGTGTTGAACGCTAAGCTGTAGTCAATGAATAGCATTCTCACATAGGTGTTCCTTTTGTCCAGGTGGGAAAGGGCAGTGTGGAGTGCAATAGAGATTGCATCATCTGTGAATCTGTTAGGGCGGTATGCAAATTGGAGTGGGTCTAGGGTTTCTGGGATAATGGTGTTGATGTGAGCCATGACCAGCCTGTCAAAGCACTTCATGGCTACAGACGTGAGTGCTACGGGTCGGTAGTCATTTAGGCAGGTTACCTTAGTGTAGATGGGCACAGGGACTATGGTGGTCTGCTTGAAACATGTTGGTATTACAGACTCTGACAGGGACAGATTGAATATGTCAATGTTGCTAGCCTCAGTGTTGCTTGCCTCGAAGCGAGCATAGATGTAATTTAGCTCATCTGGTAGGCATGTGTCACTGTGCAGCTCGTGGCTAAGCTTCCCTTTGTAGTCTGTTATAGTTTGCCAGCCCTGCCACATCCGACGAGCGTCAAAGCCGGTGTTGTATTATTCAAACTTAGTCCTGTTTCAACGCTTTGCCCGTTTGATGGTTCGTCGCAGGGCATAGCAGGAGTACTTATAAGCTTCCGGGTTAGAGTCCCGCACCTTGAAAGCGGCAGCGGCAGCTCTAGCCTTTAGCTCAGTGCGAATGTTGCCTGTAATCCATGGCTTCTGGTCGGGGTATGTACGTACAGTCACTGTGGGGACGACGTCCTCAATGCACTTATTGATATAGCCAGTGACTGATGTGGTGTACTCCTCAATGCCATCGGAAGAATCCCGGAACATGTTTCAGTCTGTGATAGAAAAACAGTCCTGTAGTTTAGCATCTGCTTCATCTGACCACTTTTTAATTGAACTTAGTCACTGGTTCTTCTTGCTTTCATTTTTGCATATAAGCAGGAATCAGGAGGATAGAGTTGTGGTCAGATTTACCAAATGGAGGGCGAGGGAGAGCTTTGTACGTGTCTCTGTGTGTGAGGTACAGGTGATCTAGAATTTATTCCCTCTGGTTACACATTGTTGGTTTCACATGTTGATAGAAACTTTGAAGAACTGATTGAAGTTTCCCTGCATTAAAGTCTCCGGCCACTAGGAGCGCCACCTCTGGGTGAGTGGTTTCCTGTTTGCTTATTTCCTCATACAGCTGACTGCGTGTGGTCTTAGTGCCAGCATCTGTCTGTGGTGGTAAATAAACAGCCACTAAAAGTATAACTGAAAAGGCAAGTAGTGTGGCCTGCAATTTATCACAATATACTCTACTATACTACTACACTACTCCACATTCTAGCACTATACTACTATAATACTATACTACTAGTATACTACTTCCCGCTGCACTACTCTACACTTTAGTACTATACTATTCTACACTTTAGTACTATACTACTCTACACACGACTACTCTACTACTCTACACACGACTACTCTACACACGACTACTCTACTACTCTACACTCTGCTACTCTCTACTACTCTACACGATCTACTACTCTACACTATACACTCTACGATCTACCACTCTACACTATACTACTCTACACACGACTACTCTACACACGACTACTCTACACACGACTACTCTACACACGACTACTCTACTACTCTACACTCTGCTACTCTACACTCTACGATCTACCACTCTACACTATACTACTCTACACACGACTACTCTACACTCGACTACTCTACACTCGACTACTCTACACTCGACTACTCTACACTCGACTACTCTACACTCTACTACTCTACACACGACTACTCTACACACGACTACTCTACTACTCTACACTCTGCTACTCTACACTCTACGATCTACCACTCTACACCATACTACTCTACACACTACTAATGTACACTCTACTACTATTTTACTCTACACTCTACACTCGAGTACTCTACACTCGAGTACTCTACACTCGACTACTCTACACTCTACTACTCTACACTCGAGTACTCTACACTCGACTACTCTACACTCGACTACTCTACACTCTACTACTCTTCACACGACTACTCTACACACGACTACTCTACTACTCTACACTCTGCTACTCTACACTCTACGATCTACCACTCTACACCATACTACTCTACACACTACTAATGTACACTCTACTACTATTTTACTCTACACTCTACACTCGAGTACTCTACACTCGAGTACTCTACACTCGACTACTCTACACTCTACTACTCTACACTCGAGTACTCTACACTCGAGTACTCTACACTCGAGTACTCTACACTCGACTACTCTACACTCGACTACTCTACACTCTACTACTCTACACTCTACTACTCTACACTCGACTACTCTACACTCGACTACTCAACAAATTTTTCTGCATTATTTTTGGACAGAAAGTTTCTGATTTTTGTTACGTTACGTTTTGCCTGTTGAATGGTTCGTCGTAGGGCGTAGAGGGATTTCTTATAACCGTGTTAGAGTCTACCCTTTAGCCCAGTGGGGATTTTGCCTGTAATCCATGGCTTCTGGTTGGGGTATGTACGTACGGTCACTGTGGGGACGACATCATCAATGCACTTATTGATGAAGCCTGTGACTGATGTGGTGTACTCTTCAATGCCATCGGGAAGAATCCCGGAACATAATCCAGTCTGTAACATACAACAGTCCTGTAGCTTAGCACCTGCTTCATCTGACCACTTTTTTATTGATCTAATCAAAACTAAGCAAAACAGGCCTGTAGTTTAGCATCTGCGTCATCTGACCACTTCTTTATTGACGGAGTCATTCATGCTTCCTGCTTTAGATTGAGCTTGTAAACAGGAATCAGGAGGATATAATTATGGTCAGATTTGCCAAATGGAGGGCGAGGGAGAACTTTGTACACATCTCTGTGTGTGGACTACAGGTGGTTCAGAGTTAGTTTTTTTCCCCTCTCGGTGCACATGTAACATTATAATTTAGGTTAAACTGATTTAAGTTTCCCTGCATTAAAGTCCTCGGCCAGTAGGAGCGCCGCCTCTGGATGAGCTTCTTCCTGTTTGCTTATGGCCGTATACAGCTCATTGAGTGTGGTCTTAGTGCCAGCATCAGTTAGGTGGTAAATAGACAGCTACGAATAATATAGATGAAAACTCTCTTGGTAAATAGTGTGGTCTATAGCTTATCATGAGATACTCTACCTCAGGCGCGCAAAACCTTGAGACTTCCTTATTATTTGATTTTGTGCACCAGCGGTTGTTTACAAATATACACAGACTGTCACCCCTTGTCTTAACGGAGGCAGCTGTTCTATCTTGCCGATGCAGCGTAAACCCAGCCAGTTGTATGTTATTCATGTCGTTGTTCAGCCACGACTCAATGAAACATATAACATATAAACATATAAAACATATACAATATTTTTATGTCCCGTTGGTAGGATATTCGTGATCATAGTTTGTCTATTTTATTATCCAATGATTGTACATTGGCTAATAGGACAGATGGTAGAGGCAGATTACCCACTCGCCGCTGGATCCTTACAAGGCACCCCGACCTACATTCCCGATATCTCCTTCTCTTTCTCATGCCAATCACGGCAATTTGTGTCTTGTTGGGCACTGAAGTAAAATCCTTTGTGTCCGACTCATTAAAGAAAAGCACGTTGCCCTGTACGAGGTGAGTAATCACTGTCCTGATATCCAGAAGCTCTTTTTGGTCATAAGAGACTGTGGCAGAAACATTATGTACAAAATAAGTTACAAGTAATGCGAAAAAACACACACAATAGCACATTTGGTTAGGAGGCCGTAAAACGGCAGCCACCTCCTCCAGGGTCATTATCAGAGAGGAAGAGTTGCAATTACTAGATCTATAAACCTCTGGAGCCATGCAGATGGTCTTGTTTGTTTGGCTGGGAGGAGGGTGGAGCCATGCAGATGGTCTTGTTTGTTTGGCTGGGAGGAGGGTGGAGCCATGCAGCTGGCCTAGTGTGTTTGGCTGGGAGGAGGGTGGAGCCATGCAGCTGTTCTAGTGTGATTGGCTGGGAGGAGGGTGGAGCCATGCAGCTGGCCTAGTGTGTTTGGCTGGGAGGAGGGTGGAGGGGTAGAAAGTAGAACATCTCCTGATTAATTACCACAGATACCAGATCACTCTCTGTTGTCACTGGAAGCATGGTATTTGCATATTGATAGATCATGCTTTTCAATCTGCACACTGCACACTAGCCCAGGGAGCAATAGCTCCAACCTGGGACTGGATTTCATTACATTTTGACAATGTCACAGGTTTGAGGCTATGGGAGCCAAAGGGTCTGTTGACTCCTCACGGTAGCCCACCCACTGGGCACAGACTGGTTGAATCAACATTGTTTCAACATCATTTTTCAATGTATTGTGACTTGTTTTGAGGGTGAAATGCAAACCACAGGATTATGTCATCATGGTGACCAATTTTCAACATAGACAAACCTTGTAAAAAGTATGTTGAATTTGTACCTTTGAAATAATGTCAGATGTTCAATGTTACATCCAGTATTAACAAATTAACAATAGTCTGAGCAGCACCTCCTACTGGAGAGCTGCTCTACCTACAGCTATCGATGTGTTCTGTCATCCAGGCTTTTAGCCAAGCCCAGATTTCAGATTTGTCACTGAATGCTACCAATGTTCTATCATGAGAATGATTATGATGATTGATTATTGAGATAAATATATTCAGTGTTCCTATAGAAGCCATTCTGTTTATAACAGAGTAAATTAAATGGAACCATACTTCATAAGTCATATATCCTCATTGATGCTATTTAGGCCTATGTAGCATTAGGGAAGTCATCAACAGCTATTGTTTCAATTCAACCCAGGGTTCAACTGAACATAGACAGTACATATAGGCCCAGTGGGGTTCTAGCTCTGGTTGATTTCAAATGGAATCTACAGGTGAATCATTACTATGTTGGATTCAGGTCTCCATCTCAACCAAAAATACAAGTGAAAGAATATGATCAAATCAAACTTCATTTAAACGTTGATTTGATTTAGTCCTATTCCTTATTAAATTGTAGACAAACTGGATATTGAATTGTGTGTTTGCTTGTCAACGCAACCAAATATCGACATTTGAAGGAGTTGTATCTTCTGCTTGGATAGTTCCATCTGTGCCGCTGACTTAGTCTGGCTTTAATTCCAGTTTGTCTAGAAATAAATCATTTACATGTTGGATTCACGTCTCCATCACAACCAAAAATCAAAGTTAAAGAATAGGATTAAGCCGGTGGCTCAGATCAAACTATCCAAGCACGCCCCTATTCACATCAACGGGAAACCAGTGGAAGAGGGGGAAAGTACCTCAGTGACGATCTGAAATGGCTCGGGTGGTTGATGTCCATGATCTTCTTTTTGGCCTGAAATGGTCCACCCACACAGACAGTTTGGTGAAGTAGGCGCAACTACACCTCTTCAACCTCAGGATGCTGAAGAAATTTGACTTGTCACCTAAACCCTCACAAAATGTTACAGATGCACAATTGAGAGCATCCTGTTGGGCTGTGTCACCACCTGGTACAGCACATTAACGGCCAACTGCTTTCTTCTGGAAAATGTGAAGTCCAAGATGGACAAAGGGGGCGTTGTTGGGGCTGTGTTTCTGGACCTAAGGAAGGCTTTTGATACTGTTAACCATGAGATTCTCATCACAAAATTGTCCAAGTTCAACTTTTCCCCCCGATGCCTTGAGATGGATGAAATCATACCTTGAAGGCAGAACTCAGTGTGTCAGAGTGAGCAATGAGCTGTCCCCCACTCTTAGCTATGACGTGGGTGTGCCCCAAGGGTCAACACTGGGGCCCCTCCTGTTCAGCCTGTACATTAATGATCTGCCTTCTGTCTGTACTGGGTCTGAAGTTCAAATGTATGCAGATGATACAGTGATATATGTGCACGCAAAGAGCAAACTACAAGCTGCACAAGAACTCACTACTGTAATGGTCCAGGTTACAAAGTGGCTCAGTGACTCGTGTTTGCATCTCAATGTGAAAAAAACTGTTTGCATGTTCTTCACAAAGAGGGCAACAGATGCTACTGAACTAGATGTCTATGAGCCAGGGGAGAAGCTCCAGGTGGTATCTGATTTTAAGTACCTTGGCATCATACTTGATTCCAACCTCTCTTTTAAAAAGCATGTGAAAAAGGTCATTCAGATAACCAAATTCAACCTAGCTAATTTCCGATTTATATACGAAATTGTTTGACTACAGAAGTAGCAAAACTGTACTTCAAATCTATGATACTCCCCCACTTAACATACTGCTTGACTAGTTGGGCCCAAGCTTGCTGTACAACATTAAAACCTATTCCGTCTGTCTACAAACAGGCTCTCAAAGTGCTTGATAGAAAGCTCAATAGCCATCATCACTGTTACATCCTTAAAAAGCATGAGCTCCTGAGTTGGGAAAATCTTGTGCAATACACCGACGCATGTCTTGTATTCAAGATCCTAAATGGCCTGGCTCCCCCTCCACTCAGTAATTTTGTTAAACAGAAAACCCAAACATATGGCAGCAGATCCACAAGGTCTGCCATGAGAGGTGACTGTATAGTTCCCCTAAGGAAAAGCACCTTTAGTAAATCTGCATTCTCTGTGAGAGCTTCCCATGTCTGGAATACACTGCCATCAGACACACAACTGCACCACCTATCACACTTTCACAAGATGTATGAAGACATGGCTAAAGGTCAATCAGATTTGTGATCATAATCCCTAGCTGTGTATTGCCTCTTTCCATGTTGTCTGTAACTTGTGAGGTGTGGAAACACTTTGTTGCTTTTATGAATTTTGTCTTGCTGCTTTTTGTTCTGTTGTTCTGTCTGTATGCTACGTCTTGCTTGTTCTATGTTGCTCTGTCTGTATGCTATGTCTTGCTTGTTCTATGTTGCTCTGTCTGTATGCTACGTCTTGCTTGTCCTATGTTGCTCTGTCTGTATGCTACGTCTTGCTTGTCCTATGTTGCTCTGTCTGTATGCTACGTCTTGCTTGTCCTATGTTAATCTGTCTGTATGCTATGTCTTGCTTGTCCTATGTTCATCTGTCTGTATGCTATGTCTTGCTTGTCCTATGTTGCTCTGCGTGTGCTCACTGCTCAATGATTGTCTATATTGTAATTGTTTTTAATAACCTGCCCAGAGACTGCAGTTGAAAATTAGCCGGCTGGCTAAAACCGGCACTTTTACTGAAACGTTGATTAATGTGCACTGTCCCTGTAAAAATAAAATAAACTCAAACTGCACCGCCCACAACTGCAGGGTTCTCCAGAGGGTCACAGTGGGCAAGCTACCTGCCATCCAGGACACCTACAGCACCCGATGTCACAGGAAGGCCATAAAGATCATCAAGAACTTCAACCACCCGAGCCACTTCCTGTTCACCCCGCTATCGTCCAGAAGGCGAGGTCAGCACAGGTGCATCAAAGCTGGGACCGAGAGACTGAAAAACAGCTTATATTACAAAGCCATCAGACTGTTAAACAGTCATCGCTAGCCAGGTACCACCCGGTTACTCAACCCTGCACCTTAGAGGCTGCTGCCCTATATACATAGACATGGAATCACTGGGAACTTTAATAATGTCTAAATCATGTTTACAAACTGATTTACTCATCTCACCCAGCAAAAACATCCCTTTTTCAGGACCCTGTCTTTCAAAGATCTTTTGTAAAAATCCAAATAACTTCACAGATCTTTATTGTAAAGGGTTTAAACACTGTTTCCCCATGCTTGTTCAATGAACCCTAAACAATTAATGAACCTGCACCTGTGGAACGGTCGTTAAGACAAACAGCTTACAGACGGTAGGCAATTAAGGCCACAGTTATGAAAACTTAGGACACTAAAGAGACCTTTCTACTGACTCTGAAAAACATCAAAAGAAAGATGCCCAGGGTCCCTGCTCATCTGTGTGAACATGCCTTAGGCATGCTGCAAGGAGGCATGAGGACTGCAGATGTGGCCAGGGGAAAAAATTGCAATGTCCGTAATGTGAGACGCCTAAGACAGTGCTACAGGGAGACAGGATGGAAAGCTGATCATCCTCGCAGTGGCAGACCACGTGTAACAACACCTGCACAGGATTGGTAAATCTGAACATCACACCTGAAGGACAGGTACAGGTTCGAAACAACAACTGCCTGAGATACACCAGGAATGCACATTCCCTCCATCAGTGCTCAGACTGTCCACAATAGGCTGAGAGAGGCTGGACTGAGGGCTTGTAGGCCTGTTGTAAGGCAACAACGTCTTCTATGGGCACAAATCCACCGTTGCTGGACCAGACAGGACTGGCAAAAAGTGCTCTTCACTGACGAGTTGCGGTTTTGTTTCACCAGGGGTGATTGTCGGATTCGCGTTTATCGTCGAAGGAATGAGGGCTACACCGAGGCCTGTACTCTGGAGCAGGATTGATTTGGAGGTGGAGGGTCCGTCATGGTCTGAGGCGGTGTGTCACAGCATCATCGGACTGAGCTTGATGTCATTGCAGGCAATCTCAACACTGTGCATTACAGGGAAGACATCCTCCTCCCTCACGTGGTACCCTTCCTGAAGGCTCATCCTGACATGACAAAGCCACCAGCCATACTGCTCCTCCTGTACTTGATTTCATGCAAGACAGGAATGTCAGTGTTCTGCCATGGCCAGCGAAGAGCCCGGATCTCAATCCCATTGAGCACGTCTGGGACCTGTTGGATTAGAGGGTGAGGGCTAAGGCCATTCCCCCCAGAAATGTCAGGGAACTTTCATGTGCCTTGGTGGAAGAGTGGGGTAACATCTCACAGCAAGAACTGGCAAATCTGGTGCAGTCCATGAGGAGGATATGCACTGCAGTACTTAATGCAGCTGGTGGCCACACCAGATACTGACTGTTACTTTTGACACCCTTTGTTCAGGGACACATTATTCCATTTCTGTTAGTGACATGTCTGTGGAACTTGTTCAGTTTATGTCTCAGTTGTTGAATCTTTTTATGTTCATACAAATATTTACACACGTTTATTTTGGTTAAAATTAACACAGTTGACAGTGAGAGGACGTTTATTTTGGTTAAAATTAACACAGTTGACAGTGAGAGGACGTTTATTTTGGTTAAAATTAACACAGTTGACAGTGAGAGGACGTTTATTTTGGTTAAAATTAACACAGTTGACAGTGAGAGGACGTTTATTTTGGTTAAAATTAACACAGTTGACAGTGAGAGGACGTTTATTTTGGTTAAAATTAACACAGTTGACAGTGAGAGGACGTTTATTTTGGTTGAAAATTTATTTTGCTGAAAATTAACACAGTTGACAGTGAGAGGACGTTTATTTTGCTGAAAATTAACACAGTTGACAGTGAGAGGACGTTTATTTTGCTTGAAAATTTATTTTGGTTAAAATTAACACAGTTGACAGTGAGAGGACGTTTATTTTGGTTAAAATTAACACAGTTGACAGTGAGAGGACGTTTATTTTGGTTAAACAGTTGAACATTTTGGTTAAAATTAACAGTTGACAGTGAGAGGACGTTTATTTTGGTTAAAATTAACACAGTTGACAGTGAGAGGACGTTTATTTTGGTTAAAATTAACACAGTTGACAGTGAGAGGGCGTTTATTTTGGTTAAAATTAACACAGTTGACAGTGAGAGGATTTTGCGTTAACATTTTGACAGTGAGAGGACGTTTATTTTGGTTAAAATTAACACAGTTGACAGTGAGAGGACGTTTATTTTGGTTAAAATTAACACAGTTGACAGTGAGAGGACGTTTATTTTGGTTAAAATTAACACAGTTGACAGTGAGAGGACGTTTATTTTGCTGAAAATTAACACAGTTGACAGTGAGAGGACGTTTATTTTGGTTAAAATTAACACAGTTGACAGTGAGAGGACGTTTATTTTGGTTAAAATTAACACAGTTGACAGTGAGAGGACGTTTATTTTGGAAAATTAACACAGTTGACAGTGAGAGGACGTTTATTTTGCTGAAAATTAACACAGTTGACAGTGAGAGGACGTTTATTTTGCTGAAAATTAACACAGTTGACAGTGAGAGGACGTTTATTTTGCTGAAAATTAACACAGTTGACAGTGAGAGGACGTTTATTTTGCTGAAAATTAACACAGTTGACAGTGAAGGAATTTTGGTTAAAATTAACACAGTTGACAGTGAGAGGACGTTTATTTTGCTGAAAATTAACACAGTTGACAGTGAGAGGACGTTTATTTTGCTGAAAATTAACACAGTTGACAGTGAGAGGACGTTTATTTTGCTGAAAATTAACACAGTTGACAGTGAGAGGACGTTTATTTTGCTGAAAATTAACACAGTTGACAGTGAGAGGACGTTTAATTTTTTGCTGAGTTTATATTGTATTCTTATCTTCTGTATTGACATTGATATTGATATATTTCTAAATTCATTTCTTTTACTTTTAGATGTGCGTATTGTTGTAAATGGTTAAAATACTACTACTGTACTGTTGGAGCTCTGAACACAAGCATTTCGCAACACCAGCAACAGCATCTGCTAAATATGTGTATGTGACCGATAAAATTTGATTTGAAGTGTTACTATTAAATGTTGATATTTGGTTGCGTTGTCAATAATCTTTTTACAATACAGTAAATAGCCTAAAGTTAAGTTTCTCATTGTAAGGTTGAATAAATACTGTTACATTAGTTTGTAAGATATGTTATACAACTGAATGCATTCAACTGAAATGTGTCTTCCGCACTGCTTTAATCGACATCCACGTCTTGAGTGCCCGGGGAACAGTGGGTTACTGCCTTGTTCAGGGGAACAGTGGGTTACTGCCTCGTTCAGGGGAACAGTGGGTTACTGCCTCGTTCAGGGGAACAGTGGGTTACTGCCTTGCTCAGGGGAACAGTGGGTTACTGCCTTGCTCAGGGGAACAGTGGGTTACTGCCTTGCTCAGGGGAACAGTGGGTTACTGCCTTGCTCAGGGGAACAGTGGGTTACTGCATTGCTCAGGGGAACAGTGGGTTAACTGCCTTGCTCAGGGGAACAGTGGGTTAACTGCCTCGTTCAGGGGAACAGTGGGTTAACTGCCTTGCTCAGGGGAACAGTGGGTTACTGCATTGCAGGGAACAGTGGGTTAATTGCAGGGGAACAGTGGGTTAACTGCCTTGCTCAGGGGAACAGTGGGTTAACTGTTCCTCTGCCTTGTTCAGGGGAACAGTGGGTTAACTGCCTTGTTTACTGCCTTGTTCAGGGTGAAGGGGAACAGTGGGTTAACTGGGTTACCTTGTTCAGGGAACAGTGGGTTAAACTGCCTTGTTCAGGGAACAGTGGGTTAACTGCCTTGTTCAGGGAACAGTGGGTTAACTGCCTTGTTCAGGGGTGGGTTAACAGTGGGTTAACTGCCTTGTTCAGGGGAACAGTGGGTTAAGGGGAACAGTGGGTTAACTGCTTGTTGGGTTAACTGCCTTGTTCAGGGGAACAGTGGGTTACTGCCTTGTTCAGGGGAACAGTGGGTTACTGCCTTGTTCAGGGGAACAGTGGGTTACTGCCTTGTTCAGGGGAACAGTGGGTTACTGCCTTGTTCAGGGGAACAGTGGGTTACTGCCTTGCTCAGGGGAACAGTGGGTTACAGGGGAACAGTGGGTTACTGCCTTGTTCAGGGGAACAGTGGGTTACTGCCTTGTTTACTGCCTTGTTCAGGGAACAGTGGGTTAACAGTGGGTTAACTGCCTTGCTCAGGGGAACAGTGGGTTACTGCCTTGCTCAGGGGAACAGTGGGTTACTGCCTTGCTCAGGGGAACAGTGGGTTACTGCCTTGTTCAGGGGAACAGTGGGTTACTGCCTTGTTCAGGGGAACAGTGGGTTAACTGCCTTGCTCAGGGGAACAGTGGGTTACTGCCTTGTTCAGGGGAACAGTGGGTTAACTGCCTTGCTCAGGGGAACAGTGGGTTACTGCCTTGTTCAGGGGAACAGTGGGTTAACTGCCTTGCTCAGGGGAACAGTGGGTTACTGCCTTGCTCAGGGGAACAGTGGGTTACTGCCTTGCTGCCTTGCTCAGGGGAACAGTGGGTTACTGCCTTGCTCAGGGGAACAGGGGTTAACTGCCTTGCTCAACAGTGGGTTACTGCCTTGTTCAGGGAACAGTGGGTTACTGCCTTGTTCAGGGAACAGTGGGTTAACTGCCTTGCTCAGGGGAACAGTGGGTTACTGCCTTGTGGGTTACAGGGGAACAGTGGGTTAACTGCCTTGCTCAAGGGAACAGTGGGTTACTGCCTTGTTCAGGGGAACAGGGGTTAACTGCCTTGCTCAGGGGAACAGTGGGTTACTGCCTTGTTCAGGGGAACAGTGGGTTAACTGCCTTGTTCAGGGGAACAGTGGGTTAACTGCCTTGCTCAGGGGAACAGTGGGTTACTGCCTTGTTCAGGGGAACAGTGGGTTAACTGCCTTGCTCAGGGGAACAGTGGGTTAACTGCCTTGTTCAGGGGAACAGTGGGTTAACTGCCTTGTTCAGGGGCAGAACGACAGATTTGTATCTTATCAGCTTGACGGTTAATGGCCCATCGCTCCTACCAGCCAGCTCCCATCATTCAGATGACAACTTAACCAAAAATCGACATTGTTTTTCCTTTGGAATTTGTTTGTAGTTTTAGATGGTTGAAAGTCTAGTGATGACACATTGGGAATTCAACAATCTTCTGGCTGTCTTTTTCAGTGGGTGAATAAAGTTTGAAATCTCATTGATCAAATCGCAACCAAATATGACCCAAATGTTCATGTTGAAATGAGGTGGCTTGCCCAGTGGACATTGTAAATAAGGAGCATGAAAACGAATGCGCACATTCCATACATTTTATATAGTCTCCAATGCACCACTATTATAAAAAAAAAGTTAAAGAAAATGTAAATGTTTGACACTGAAAATAAAAAAGTTTAATCACAACTGATGCGCAGCGAAAGTAGACTACGGTAAAATGACGTGGTGGTCGAATGTTGTGAGTGCGTATTCGACGTGCGCATGGAAGGAAGCGCTGTGGGCTGCATTACAATGATCTGATCTCGTTCTGTTCTGCTAGCTGTTGGATATATGACTAACAGAATGATATCGGACAACCACAATCTAACGTTGCATTTGTGAAGATATCAAAGCATTCGAATAAAATGTTTTAGCGTCAACTAATAGACCAAAGAGCGGTTATGATGTGTAACAGGTGAGTCAAGCTGATTTCACAGTTGCGTTGCAGAGCCGATGACGACTAATTTTCTCAATGTCGCTACATTCTTCTAAATTGGTTCCAAAAGTTGTTATAATTATGTTGAATAACAATGACCACTGATACAGTCAGGGATTGGAAAACGAGACGAGAGAAATATTTCCTTATTATGCCATTTCGTCTTTGGAAATGATGTTGCGCATGTGCAACCGGTGGGGGAATGTGGTTCTTGTAGTTTTTCTCTTTCCGGCCTGTATTGTACTTCAGACTGTATCACGGTCACTTAGGCCTACAGCACATTTCTGAAATCTTTCGTTCTTTCTGACTAATCTAGTTCTGTTTGAAAAGACTCGTTTAGCTGTTACCATTCATTTAATAATATGGGCACTGAAACCATGTAATAAATCAAACCATTTAAATAACAAATTCATGAAGCTCAATAACACAATATGTTATTTTCTAGTGAAAATGAAATCAGTATGAACCTCTTTCTGATTGATGCATAGTATTACAATACACATGTTTCTAGCCACTACCCACTGGGCACAAACCTGTTGAATCAACATCATTTGTAAATGTAACTTGGAATCTGTTGTTTTGAGGGTGACATTTTAAAGACGGGATTATGTTATAATTGTAACCAATTTTCAACATAGACAAACCTTATATAAAATATGTTGAATTTGTACCTTTGAAACAACGTCAGGTCTTCAACATTATATCCAGTATCAGAAAGAAAAAAAACGACAGTCTGGGCAGCACTTCCTGTCTACAGCTGTTCATGTGGTCTCCCATCCAGGGTTTTAACCACTTCCTGTCTACAGCTGTTCATGTGGTCTCCCATCCAGGGTTTTAACCACTTCCTGTCTACAGCTGTTCATGTGGTCTCCCATCCAGGGTTTTAACCACTTCCTGTCTACAGCTGTTCATGTGGTCTCCCATCCAGGGTTTTAACCACTTCCTGTCTACAGCTGTTCATGTGGTCTCTCATCCAGGGTTTTAACCACTTCCTGTCTACAGCTGTTCATGTGGTCTCTCATCCAGGGTTTTAACCACTTCCTGTCTACAGCTGTTCATGTGGTCTCCCATCCAGGGTTTTAACCACTTCCTGTCTACAGCTGTTCATGTGGTCTCCCATCCAGGGTTTTAACCACTTCCTGTCTACAGCTGTTCATGTGGTCTCCCATCCAGGGGTATAACCACTTCCTGTCTACAGCTGTTCATGTGGTCTCTCATCCAGGGTTTTAACCACTTCCCGTCTACAGCTGTTCATGTGGTCTCCCATCCAGGGGTATAACCACTTCCTGTCTACAGCTGTTCATGTGGTCTCTCATCCAGGGTTTTAACCAATCCCAGTTTAGCCTTGATACTGTATTTACCACTGACTGCTACCAATGTGCTCTGGTGAGAATGATAACTACATATATGTACTATTGCTATCAGTCATTCCAAAGGATAGGTTTAACAGAGTAAATTAAATGTGACCATACTTTATAAGTCATATCCTCAATGATGCTATTTAGGCCTATGTAGCATTAGGGAAGTTCTCAACAAGTATTGTTTCAATTTAACCCAGGGTTCAACTGAACATAGATAATATATATAGGCCCAGGGGGTTTCTAGTTTATACATGTAGGCCACGTACCATCTGTGCCACTGACTTAGTCTGAACATAGATAATATATATAGGCCCAGGGGGTTTCTAGTTTATACATGTAGGCCACGTACCGTCTGTGCCACTGACTTAGTCTGAACATAGATAATATATATAGGCCCAGGGGGTTTCTAGTTTATACATGTAGGCCACGTACCGTCTGTGCCACTGACTTAGTCTGAACATAGATAATATATATAGGCCCAGGGGGTTTCTAGTTTATACATGTAGGCCACGTACCGTCTGTGCCACTGACTTAGTCTGAACATAGATAATATATATAGGCCCAGGGGGTTTCTAGTTTATACATGTAGGCCACGTACCGTCTGTGCCACTGACTTAGTCTGAACATAGATAATATATATAGGCCCAGGGGGTTTCTAGTTTCTAGTTTATGACTTATCTGAACATAGATAATATATATAGGCCCAGGGGTTTCTAGCGTACCATCTGTGCCACTGACTTAGTCTGAACATAGATAATATATATAGGCCCAGGGGGTTTCTAGTTTATACATGTAGGCCACGTACCGTCTGTGCCACTGACTCTATCTGAACATAGATAATATATATAGGCCCAGGGGGTTTCTAGTTTATACATGTAGGCCACGTACCGTCTGTGCCACTGACTTAGTCTGAACATAGATAATATATATAGGCCCAGGGGGTTTCTAGTTTATACATGTAGGCCACGTACCGTCTGTGCCACTGACTTAGTCTGAACATAGATAATATATATAGGCCCAGGGGGTTTCTAGTTTATACATGTAGGCCACGTACCGTCTGTGCCACTGACTTAGTCTGGTTTTAATTCCAGATAATGCGTGATATGTTGGATCTCCATCTCAACATAAATTCAAAGTTAAAGAATGCAATCGAATCAAACTTTAAATGTACTTGAAATAGATTTGTATTTTATTTATTCTTTTACATCCAATTTTGGTTGAGACGTGAATCCAACATATAAATGTTTAATTTGTAGACAAACTGGAATTAAACTCCTTTAAATGTTGATTTTTGGTTGCGTTGACAACCAAACACAATTCAAAAATACTTTTTTCAACACCGTAAAGAGCCTAGTAACTTGTCGACAATTTAACAAATTATATTTTCGATTAAAGTTTCCAACTAAACTAAAAGTTAAAGAACCGGATTAAGCTCATATGAAATTATCCCAACATTAGATATCCTTTAAATGTTGATATTTGGTTGCTTTGTCAACCAAACAATTCAACAATACTTTTGTAATACAGTAGATAACGTTTAGGCTATCTCACAAACTAATGTAGCCGTATTTATTCAACCATACAATGAGTAACACATCCATGGCCTCATTTTGAGATTAGCCTACTGGAACTATACATGTCTTCTTATGTAATCATAGAAAGTATGATCAAAGGTATCTTGCAAATGTCTCAGGTCTGTGAGATCATTATTTCTATAATAATCTGTGCAGAATCTTCAACAGCGTTCATATCCTATCGGCAGACTCAACAGCCTTTCTCTAATGACTGCCTCGCCTGCTTCACCAACTACTTCTCAGACAGAGTTCAGTGTGTCAAATCGGAGGGCCTGTTGTCCGGACCTCTGGCAGTCTCTATGGGGGTACCACAGGGTTCAATTCTCGGGCCGATTTTCTTCTCTGTATACATCAATAATGTCGCTTTTGCTGCTGGTGATTCTCTGATCCACCTCTATGCTGACGAAACCATTCTGTATACTCCTGGCCCTTCTTTGGACACTGGGAGGAGGTGAGGGCCCTCGGAGTGTGGGGTCAGGAAACAGCAGAGGGAGACAGTAGTGGAGAGGGTAGTAAGTTTTAAATTCCTCGGCGTATACATCACAGACAAACTGAATTGGTCCACCCACACAGACAGCATCGTGAAGAAGGCGCAGCAGCGCCTCTTCAACCTCAGGAGGCTGAAGAAATTGGGCTTGTCACCCAAAGCACTCACAAACTTCTACAGATGCACAATCGAGAGCATCCTGGCGGGCTGTATCACCGCCTGGCACGGCAACTGCTCCACCCACAACCGTAAGGCTCTCCAGAGGGTAGTGAGGTCTGCACAACGCATCACCGGGGGCAAACTACCTGCCCTCCAGGACACCTACACCACCCGATGTTACAGGAAGGCCATAAAGATCATCAAGGACAACAAAGCTGGGACCGAGAGACTGAAAAACAGCTTCTATCTCAAGGCCATCAGACTGTTAAACAGCCACCACTAACATTGAGTGGCTGCTGCCAACATACTGACTCAACTCCAGCCACTTTAATAATGGGAATTGATGGAAATGTATGTAAAATATATCACTAGCCACTTTAAACAATGCTACTTAATATAATGTTTACATACCCTACATTACTCATCTCATATGTATATACTGTACTCTATATCATCTACTGCATCTTTATGTAATACATGTATCACTAGCTACTTTAAACAATGCTACTTAATATAATGTTTACATACCCTACATTACTCATCTCATATGTATACGTATATACTGTACTCTTATCATCTACTGCATCTTTATGTAATACATGTATCACTAGCCACTTTAAACTATGCCACTTTGTTTACATACCCTACATTACTCATTTCATATGTATATACTGTACTCGATACCATCTACTGTATCTTGCCTATGCCGTTCTGTACCATCACTCATTCATATATCTTTATGTACATATTCTTTATCCATTTACACTTGTGTGTATAAGGTAGTAGTTTTGGAATTGTTAGGTTAGATTACTCGTTGTTTATTACTGCATTGTCGGAACTAGAAGCACAAGCATTTCGCTACACTCGCACTAACATCTGCTATTAGATGGAGTACAGTGGTAACACATGGTTCTGCTATTAGATGGAGTACAGTGGTAACACATGGTTCTGCTATTAGATGGAGTACAGTGGTAACACATGGTTCTGCTATTAGATGGAGTACAGTGGTAACACATGGTTCTGCTATTAGATGGAGTACAGTGGTAACACATGGTTCTGCTATTAGATGGAGTACAGTGGTAACACATGGTTCTGCTATTAGATGGAGTACAGTGGTAACACATGGTTCTGCTATTAGATGGAGTACAGTGGTAACACATGGTTCTGCTATTAGATGGAGTACAGTGGTAACACATGGATAAGAGCGTCTGCTAAATGACTTAAATGTAAATGTAAATGTTAACATCTGCTAACCATGTGTATGTGACAAATAAATTTGATTTGTTAACTAACCTCCAGACGAGCTTCAATGCCATACAACTCTCCTTCCGTGGCCTCCAACTGCTCTTTAATGCAAGTCAAACTAAATGCACGCTCTTCAACCAATCGCTGCCTGCACCTGCCCGCCTGTCCAGCATCACTACTCTGGACGGTTCTGACTTAGAATATGTGGACAACTACAAATACCTAGGTGTCTGGTTAGACTGTAAACTCTCCTAACAAACTCACATCAAACATCTCCAATCCAAAATGAAATCTAGAATCGGCTTCCTATTTCACAGCAAAGCCTTCTTCACTCATGCTGCTAAACATATCCTCGTAAAACTGACTATCCTACTGATCCTTGATTTCGGCGATGCCATTTACAAAATAGCCTCCAACACTCTACTCAGCAAACTGGATGTAGTCTATCACAGTGCCATCCGTTTTGTCACCAAAGCCCCATATACTGCCCACTACTGCGACCTGTATGCTGTCGTTGGTTGGCCCTCGCTTCATACTCGTCGCCAAATCCACTGGCTACAGGTCATCTATAAGTCTCTGCTAGGTAAAGCACCACCTTATCTCAGTTCACTGGTCTCCATAGCAGCACCCACCCGTAGCACGCGCTCCAGCAGGTATATTTCACTGGTCACCCCCAAAGCCAATTCCTCTTTTGGTCGTCTTTCCTTCCAGTTCTCTGCTGCCAATGACTGGAACGAACTGCAAAAATCACTGAAGCTGGAGACTCATATTTCCCTCACCAACTTTAATCACCAGCTGTCAGAGCAGCTCACAGATCACTGTACCTGTACACAGCCCATCTGTAAATAGCCCATCTGTAAATAGCCCATCTGTAAATAGCCCATCTGTAAATAGCCCATCCAACTACCTCATCCCCATACTGTATTTATTTTATATTTTATATTTTTGCTCATTTGCTCATTTGATACCCCAGTATCTCTACTTGCACATTCATCTTCTGCACATCTATCACTCCAGTGTTTGATTGCTAAATTTTGCCACCATGGCCTATTTATTGCCTTTCCTCCCTTAACTTTCCTCACACTGTTCATATACGTTTCTTCTGTATTATTGACCGTACGTTTGTTTATTCCATGTGTAACTCTGTGTTGTTTGTGTCACACTGCTTTGCTTTATCTTGGCCAGGTCACAGTTGTAAATGACAATTTGTTCTCAACTGGCTGGTAAAATAAAGAATAAAAAACGTTTAATCTCAACTGTAGTGGTTCTGCTATTAGATGAAGTAACACATTTAGTCGTTGTATAAATGCAGAATATCTGTATTTCCATTCGAACTTTGTCGTGATTTTAAATGGTTGAAAGTGTAGTGATAATTCAACAAACTTCTGGCTGTCTTCTTGAGTGGGTGAATAAAGGTTGAAATCTTTTTCATCAACGTCTCAACCAAATATGACCTAAATGTCCACATTGCAGTGGTGTGTCCAGTGTTTGTGTGGAATTCCAGATGAAAACAGTGATGCCAGGGGTGTATTCATTACGGAAACCAGATCCAAACGGAAGCAATCGGCGCAAATTAAACGGGGAGAGATCTACCTGAATTTGTCCAATAGAAACTCTCGTTTGTGTTTTCCATTTGGAGTAAACAGTTTCTGTTGAACAGTTTTGCAAATGGTGACACAGTTTGTTACAGAATTGTAATAATGTTGACTCCCCTGAACAACATGTCTCACACAGAAGATAAGGGGAAAGTAGGTAGTTGCCAAATAATTGATATTGAGGCTGATAAACTGCACCAAAGTTGGAGGTTGGCTGCATCTTCCCCATGTCATAAGCGGTGGTTTAGTATTAAATATTTTTTTATTTAACCTTTTATTTCACAAGTCAGTTAAGAACACATTCTTATTTTCAATGACGGCCTAGGAACAGTGGGTTAACTGGTCTAGGAACAGTGGGTTAACTGGTCTAGGAACAGTGGGTTAACTGGTCTAGGAACAGTGGGTTAACTGGTCTAGGAACAGTGGGTTAACTGCCTTGTTCAGGGGCAGAACGACAGATTTTTACCTAGTCAGCTCGGTGATTTTATCTTACAACCTTTCGGTTACTAGTCCAACGCTCTAACCACTAGGCTACGCTGCCACCTCTACACTCTAACCACTAGACTACCTACCTCCTCTACGCTCTAACCACTAGGCTACGCTGCCACCTCTACACTCTAACCACTAGGCTACGCTGCCACCTCTACACTCTAACCACTAGGCTACCCTGCCTCCTCTACACTCTAACCACTAGGCTACCCTGCCACCTCTACACTCTAACCACTAGGCTACCCTGCCACCTCTACACTCTAACCACTAGGCTACCCTGCCACCTCTACACTCTAACCACTAGGCTACCCTGCCGCCTCTACACTCTAACCACTAGGATACCCTGCCGCCTCTACACTCTAACCACTAGGCTACGCTGCCACCTCTACACTCTAACCACTAGGATACCCTGCCGCCTCTACACTCTAACCACTAGGCTACGCTGCCACCTCCACACTCTAACCACTAGGCTACCTGCCCCCTCTACACTCTAACCACTAGGCTACCTACCTCCTCTACACTCTAACCACTAGGCTACGCTGCCACCTCTACACTCTAACCACTAGGCTACCCTGCCACCTCCACACTCTAACCACTAGGCTACCTGCCCCCTCTACACTCTAACCACTAGGCTACCTACCTCCTCTACACTCTAACCACTAGGCTACGCTGCCCCCTCTACACTCTAACCACTAGGCTACCTACCTCCTCTACACTCTAACCACTAGGCTACGCTGCCGCCTCTACACTCTAACCACTAGGCTACCCTGCCGCCTCTACACTCTAACCACTAGGCTACCTACCTCCTCTACACTCTAACCACTAGGCTACGCTGCCACCTCTACACTCTAACCACTAGGCTACCTACCTCCTCTACACTCTAACCACTAGGCTACGCTGTCACCTCTACACTCTAACCACTAGGCTACCCTGCCACCTCCACACTCTAACCACTAGGCTACCTGCCCCCTCTACACTCTAACCACTAGGCTACCTACCTCCTCTACACTCTAACCACTAGGCTACGCTGCCCCCTCTACACTCTAACCACTAGGCTACCTACCTCCTCTACACTCTAACCACTAGGCTACGCTGCCACCTCTACACTCTAACCACTAGGCTACCCTGCCGCCTCTACACTCTAACCACTAGGCTACCTACCTCCTCTACACTCTAACCACTAGGATACCCTGCCGCCTCTACACTCTAACCACTAGGCTACGCTGCCACCTCCACACTCTAACCACTAGGCTACCTGCCCCCTCTACACTCTAACCACTAGGATACCCTGCCGCCTCTACACTCTAACCACTAGGCTACGCTGCCACCTCCACACTCTAACCACTAGGCTACCTGCCCCCTCTACACTCTAACCACTAGGCTACCTACCTCCTCTACACTCTAACCACTAGGCTACGCTGCCACCTCTACACTCTAACCACTAGGCTACCCTGCCACCTCCACACTCTAACCACTAGGCTACCTGCCCCCTCTACACTCTAACCACTAGGCTACCTACCTCCTCTACACTCTAACCACTAGGCTACGCTGCCCCCTCTACACTCTAACCACTAGGCTACCTACCTCCTCTACACTCTAACCACTAGGCTACGCTGCCACCTCTACACTCTAACCACTAGGCTACCCTGCCGCCTCTACACTCTAACCACTAGGCTACCTACCTCCTCTACACTCTAACCACTAGGCTACGCTGCCACCTCTACACTCTAACCACTAGGCTACCTACCTCCTCTACACTCTAACCACTAGGCTACCTACCTCCTCTACACTCTAACCACTAGGCTACGCTGCCACCTCTACACTCTAACCACTAGGCTACCCTGCCACCTCTACACTCTAACCACTAGGCTACCCTGCCGCCTCTACACTCTAACCACTAGGCTACCCTGCCGCCTCTACACTCTAACCACTAGGCTACCTACCTCCTCTACACTCTAACCACTAGGCTACCCTGCCACCTCTACACTCTAACCACTAGGCTACGCTGCCACCTCTACACTCTAACCACTAGGCTACGCTGCCGCCTCTACACTCTAACCACTAGGCTACGCTGCCGCCTCTACACTCTAACCACTAGGCTACGCTGCCTCCACTTGGTAGTTGCATCATACAATTACAGTGTATTGACCGTAAATAGGAGAGTTTAGAGTTGGATGCATCTATTCCACCTTAGTTACAGTGTAATGACAGTGCACATTTGATGAAGAAAGTTTACAGGTGACCATAAAGTTTGTATTATATCTGTTGTTTGTTATTCCCAGTAGTCACGGCACCAAGCTATACCTGGAGGTGCCGTCGTCATGTCTGCCTATCGTCTACTCTCCAGTATACAACATCACCTTCATGGGCCTTGAGAAACTACACCCCTTCGACAGTGGGAAGTGGGGGAAAGTCATCCACTTCCTAAAAGGTACAGGGGTAATCAATCAACCACATTTTAGAATGTTTTACATGAGCACTTAGGGTCAGGGAGTGTAGCCTGGTTGTATGCTGAACAGGAAGGAGGCAAAGGGGAGTGTAGCCTGGTTGTATGCTGAACAGGAAGGAGGCAAAGGGGAGTGTAGCCTGGTTGTATGCTGAACAGGAAGGAGGCAAAGGGGAGTGTAGCTTGGTTGTATGCTGAACAGGAAGGAGGCAAAGGGGAGTGTAGCCTGGTTGTATGCTGAACAGGAAGGAGGCAAAGGGAGTGTAGCCTGGTTGTATGCTGAACAGGAAGGAGGCAAAGGGGAGTGTAGCCTGGTTGTATGCTGAACAGGAAGGAGGCAAAGGGAGTGTAGCCTGGTTGTATGCTGAACAGGAAGGAGGCAAAGGGGAGTGTAGCCTGGTTGTATGCTGAACAGGAAGGAGGCAAAGGGAGTGTAGCCTGGTTGTTTGCTGAACAGGAAGGAGGCAAAGGGGAGTGTAGCCTGGTTGTATGCTGAACAGGAAGGAGGCAAAAGGGAGTGTAGCCTGTTTGTTTGCTGAACAGGAAGGAGGCAAAGGGGAGTGTAGCCTGGTTGTATGCTGAACAGGAAGGAGTCAAAGGGGAGTGTAGCCTGGTTGTATGCTGAACAGGAAGGAGGCAAAGGGGAGTGTAGCCTGGTTGTATGCTGAACAGGAAGGAGGCAAAGGGGGTGTAGCCTGTTTGTTTGCTGAACAGGAAGGAGGCAAAGGGGAGTGTAGCCTGGTTGTATGCTGAACAGGAAGGAGGCAAAGGGGGTGTAGCCTGTTTGTTTGCTGAACAGGAAGGAGGCAAAGAGAGTGTAGCCTGGTTGTTTGCTGAACAGGAAGGAGGCAAAGGGAGTGTAGCCTGGTTGTATGCTGAACAGGAAGGAGGCAAAGGGAGTGTAGCCTGGTTGTTTGCTGAACAGGAAGGAGGAAATGGTTTTATTCACCACTTGTATGGTTTGTAGGGTGGACACAGAGTCCTCCTCCTTACTAACCTAGCAGGTCTAACCTGTTGTTTCTCTCTCACACTCTCACTATTTCTCTCTATCTCACTCTCGTCTCTATCTCTCTCTCTATCTCTCTCACTCTCTCTCGTCTCGATCTCTCGATCTCTCGATCTCTCTCGCTCTCTCTCACTCTCTCACTCTCTCTCGTCTCTATCTCTCGATCTCTCTCTATCTATCTCTCTCGCTCTCTCTCACTCATTCTCTCTCTCTCTCGTCTCTATCTATCTCTCTTGCTCCTCTGTCTTTCTCAGAGGAGAAGTTGATCAGTGATGGGAGCATCGTTGAGGCACGGGAGGCTACAGAGGAAGACCTGCTGGTGGTTCACACAAAACGCTACCTCAACAGACTCAAGGTGAATTGACATTAAACCCTACCTCAACAGACTCAAGGTGAATTGACATTAAACCCTACCTCAACAGACTCAAGGTGAATTGACATTAAACCCTACCTCAACAGACTCAAGGTGAATTGACATTAAACCCTACCTCAACAGACTCTAGGTGAATTGACATTAAACCCTACCTCAACAGACTCTAGGTGAATTGATATTAAACCCTACCTCAACAGACTCAAGGTGAATTGACATTAAACGCTATCTTGTCAGCTCGGTCATGACTCGAGGTGGGTTGACACCAAACGCTACCTCATGACTCGAGGTGGGTTGACACCAAACGCTACCTCATGACTCGGGTGGGTTGACACCAAACGCTACCTCACGACTCTGGTGGGTTGACACCAAACGCTACCTCATGACTCGAGGTGGGTTGACACCAAACGCTACCTCATGACTCGGGTGGGTTGACACCAAACGCTACCTCACGACTCTGGTGGGTTGACATCAAACGCTACCTCATGACTCGAGGTGGGTTGATACCAAACGCTACCTCATGACTCGAGGTGGGTTGACACCAAACGCTACCTCATGACTCGAGGTGGGTTGACACCAAATGCTACCTCATGACTCGGGTGGGTTGACACAACGCTACCTCATGACTCGAGATGGGTTGACACCAAACGCTACCTCAACAGACTGTATTGCTTCTCTCTGGTTCTCCTAGGAGTCACATGGTATTGTGTAGTACACCAAACAGTACACCAAACCCTAACCCTACTCCTCCTCTTTCTTCCACCTCCTTATTCTTTTTCCCTCTTTCCCCTTTTCTACTTCGTATCTTCTCTCTCCTCCGAGCTCTTCCTCCTTCTCCTCTCAGCACTCAAACTACTCAAAACAAAATGTCGATACAAATCAGGGAAGATTATATTGTATCAAAGCTTTTATTATTTAGGTTCATGTGGAAAATCATGTTTAAACTTCATCTGTTTGTTGCTGTTCACTTTATTCAATTACACAGAATAGAGAGCCCAGATATGGTTAAACAGAATAGGGGCCCAGATATGTTTGTTGGTGTTTACTCATTCAGTTAAACAGAATAGGGGCCCAGATATGTTTGTTGGTGTTTACTCATTCAGTTAAACAGACTAGGGGCCCAGATATGTTTGTTGGTGTTTACTCATTCAGTTAAACAGAATAGGGGCCCAGATATGTTTGTTGGTGTTTACTCATTCAGTTTAACAGAATAGGGGCCCAGATATGTTTGTTGGTGTTTACTCATTCAGTTAAACAGAATAGGGGCCCAGATATGTTTGTTGGTGTTTACTCATTCAGTTAAACAGACTAGGGGCCCAGATATGTTCGTTGGTGTTTACTCATTCAGTTAAACAGAATAGGGGCCCAGATATGTTTGTTGGTGTTTACTCATTCAGTTAAACAGAATAGGGGCCCAGATATGTTTGTTGGTGTTTACTCATTCAGTTAAACAGAATAGGGGCCCAGATATGTTTGTTGGTGTTTATTCATTCAGTTAAACAGAATAGGGGCCCAGATATGTTTGTTGGTGTTTACTCATTCAGTTAAACAGAATAGGGGCCCAGATATGTTTGTTGGTGTTTACACATTCAGTTAAACAGAATAGGGGCCCAGATATGTTTGTTGGTGTTTACTCATTCAGTTAAACAGAATAGGGGCCCAGATATGTTTGTTGGTGTTTACTCATTCAGCTAAACAGAATAGGGGCCCAGATATGTTTGTTGGTGTTTACTCATTCAGTTAAACAGAATAGGGGCCCAGATATGTTTGTTGGTGTTTACTCATTCAGTTAAACAGAATAGGGGCCCAGATATGTTTGTTGGTGTTTACTCATTCAGTTAAACAAAATAGGGGCCCAGATACAGTTGAAGTCGGAAGTTTACATACACTTAGGTTTGGGTAATTAAAACTCAATTTTCAACCACTCTACAAATTTCTTGTTTACAAACTATAGTTTTGACAAGTCGGTTAGGACTTTTTCCAACAATTGTCTAAGGACAGATAATTTCACTTATAATTCACTGTCTCACTATTCCAGTGGGTCAGAAGTTTACATACACTAAGTTGACTGTACATTTAAACAGCTTGGAAAATTCCAGAAAATTATGTCATTATGGTATCATTTGAGTCAATAGGAGGTGTACCTGTGGATGTATTTCCTGTACCTGTGGATGAAAATCAAAAGAAATCAGCCAAGACCTCAGAAAAAGAATTGTAGACCTCCACAAGTCTGGTTCATCCTTGGGAGCAATTTCCAAACGCCTGAAGGTACCATGTTCATCTGTACAAACAATAGTACTCAAGTCTAAACACCATGGGACCACGCAGCCGTCATACCGCTCAGGAAGGAGACGCATTTTGTCTCCTAGAGACGAATCTACGTTGGTGTGAAAAGTAAATCAATCCCAGAACAACAGCAAAGAACCCTGTGAAGATGCTGGTGGAAACAGGTACAAAAATGTACTTTTTTGCCCGCTTTGAGGACAATACAGTGCCACTGACACGGCCCGCAACCAAAACCTGCGGACTCTCCTTCACTGCAGCCGACGTGAGTAAAGGCTGCAGGCCCAGACGGCATCCCAGCCGCGCCCTCAGAGCATGCGCAGACCAGCTGGCTGGTGTGTTTACGGACATCTTCAATCAATCCTTATCCCAGTCTGCTGTTCCCACATGCTTCAAGAGCGCCACATTTACATTTACATTTAAGTCATTTAGCAGACGCTCTTATCCAGAGCGACTTACAAATTGGTGCTTTCACCTTATGACATCCAGTGGAACAGCCACTTTACAATAGTGCATCTAAATCTTTTAAGGGGGGGGGGGGGGTGAGAAGGATTACTTTATCCTATCCTAGGTATTCCTTAAAGAGGTGGGGTTTCAGGTGTCTCCGGAGGGTGGTGATTGACTCCGCTGTCCTGGCGTCGTGAGGGAGTTTGTTCCACCATTGGGGGCCAGAGCAGCGAACAGTTTTGACCATTGTCCCTGTTCCCAAGAAAGCTAAGGTAACTGAACTAAACGACTACCGCCTCGTAGCACTCACTTCCGTCATCATGAAGTGCTTTGAGAGTCTAGTCAAGGACCATATCACCTCCACCCTACCTGAAACCCTAGACCCACTCCAATTTGCTTAGCGCCCAAATAGGTCCACAGACGATGCAACCACACTGCACACTGCCCTAACCCATCTGGACAAGAGGAATACCTATGTGAGAATGCTGTTCATCGACTACAGCTCAGCATTTAACACCATAGTACCCTCCAAACTCGCCATCAAGCTCGAGACCCTGGGTCTCGACCCCGTCCTGTGCAACTGGGTACTGCACTTCCTGACGGGCCGCCCCCAGGTGGTGAGGGTAGGTAACAACATCTCCACCCCGCTGATCCTCAACACTGGGGCCCCACAAGGGTGTGTTCTGAGCCCACTCCTGTACTCCCTGTTCACCCACGACTGCGTGGCCATGCACGCCTCCAACTCAATCATCAAGTTTGCGGACGACACTACAGTGGTAGGCTTATTACCAACTACGATGAGACGGCCTACAGGGAGGAGGTGAGGGCCCTCGGAGTGTGGTGTCAGGAAAATAACCTCACACTCAATGCCAACAAAACAAAGGAGATGATTGTGGACTTCAGGAAACAGCAGATGATGTTGGAGTAGTTCTTGGCTTTGCAATCATGAGTGAAGAGGGAGTACAGGAGGGGACTGAGCACACACCCCTGAGGAGCCCCCATGTTGAGGATCAGCGTGGCGGATGTGTTGGGCACAGGGACTATGGTGGTCTGCTTGAAACATGTTGGTGATACAGACTCAGACAGGGAAGGTTGAAAATGTCAGTGAAGACACATGCCAATTAGTCAGCGCATGCTCGCAGTACACATACTGGTAATCTGTCATACTGGTAATCTGCCCTGCGGCCTTGTGAATGTTTACCTGTTTAAAGGTCTTACTTATATCAGCTTTGGAGAGCATGATCACACAGTCTTCCAGAAGAGCTGGTGCTCTCATGCATGTTTCGGTCTTATTTGCTTTGAGCATAGAATTAGTTTAGCTCGTCTGTTAGGCTTGTGTCACTGGGCAGCTCTCGGCTGTGCTTCCCTTTGTAGTCTGTAATGGTTTGCTAGCCCTGCCACTTCCGACGAGCATCAGAACCATTGTAGTAGAATTCGATTTTAGTCCTGTATTGACGCTTTGCCTGTTTGATGGTTCGTTGGAGGGTATAGCAGGTTTTCTTATAAGCTTCCGTGTTAGAGTCCCGATCCTTGAAAGCTGCAGCTCTAGCCTTTAGCTCAGTGCGGATGTTGCCTGTAATCCATGGCTTCTGTTTGGGGTATGTACGTACGGTCACTGTAGGGATGATATCATCGATGCACTTATTGATGAATCCAATGACTGGTGTGGTGTACTCCTCAATGCCATCGGAGGAATCCCGGAACATATTCCATTCTGTGCTAGAAAAACTGTTCTGTACCTTAGCATCTGTTTCATCTGATCACTTTTTTTTATTGATCAAGTCACTGGTGCTTTTTAGCAGGAATCAGGAGGATGGAATTATGGTAATTTGCCAAATGTAGGGCAAGGGAGAGCTTTGTATGTGTCCCTGTGTGGAGTAAAGGTGGTCCATAGTTCTTTTCCCTCTCTGGTTGCACATTTAACATGCTGATAGAAATGAGGTTCAACTGATTTAAGTTTCCCTGCATTAAAGTCCCCGGCCACTAGGAGCGCCGCCTCTGGGTGAGCGTTTTCCTGTTTGCATATGGTGGAACACCGTTCATTGAGTGTGGTTCTAGTGCCAGCATCAGTCTGTGGTGGTATGTAGACAGCTATGAAAAATACAGATGAAAACTCTAGGTAGATAGTGTGGTCTTCAGCTTATCATGAGATACTCTTCCTCAGGTGAGCAAATCCTTGAGATTTCCTTAGATATCATGTACCAGCTGTTATTTAGAAAAATACACCGTCGCTTACCAGACACTGCTGTTCTATCCTGCTGATACAGCGTATAACCAGCCAACTGTATGTTGATAATGTGGTCGGTGAAGCATAAGATAATACAGTCTTCAGTGTCCTGTTGGTAGTTTAATCTTCCCCGTAGGTCATCTATTTTATTTCCCAAAGATTGCACATTTGCTAGCAGAATGGAAGGCAGTGGGGGTTTATTCGATCGCCTACGAATTCTCAGAAGGATTCCCGCCGTCCAGCTTTGTTTTCGCCCTCTCTTCACACAAATGACGGAGATCTGGGCCTGTTTCCGGGAAAGCAGTATGTCCTTCACGTCGGACTCGTTAAAGAACAAAAAAGGATTCTGCCAGTGATTGTAGAGAGTGCAACAGGTCAGCTCCTCAGGAGTAAATGTCAATTGGTTTTTCATAGCCAAGCATTCATTGGTCGGGACAAGCATTTCAGGGTCCATAGCCAAAGGCAGAACAGCAGAAACTAGATCAGCAGCATGACCAGGTAGACCGGGGACAGCCAGGAGTCATCAGGCCAGGTAGTCCTGAATCATGGTTCTAGGGCTCAGGTCCTCCAGGAGGGGAGAGATGAGAGAATTAAAGGGAGCATACTTAAGTTCACACAGGACACCAGATAGGACAGACAGCCCCACGGCACATATTGCAGCATAGATACTGGAGGCTGAGACAGTGGGGGTAAGGGGACACTGTAGCCCCATCAGACAATAACTCCAGATAGGGCCAACCATGCAGCCAACCATGCAGGAGATAAACCCATCCACTTTGCCAAAGCACACCCCCCACACCAAGATGGCGCCGACAGGCATGGCAGCTGTGCTTCTAGCTCCTCAGCAACTTTGCAGTAATCATTTAAAAAAAAAAAAAACATTATTAGCCCAGAACGAGTTATTACATACAGCCGGAAATAACTTTTGGATATCAGAGCGGCGGTAACTCACCAGAATTACGATCAGGAATATGACTTTCCCGAATTGGATTCTTTGTTTGTACCACCCAGGGCAATTACACTTGTCCCAGAGGCTGCTCCAATAGGTATTCAGAGTGGACTTCTAGTCCGACTCCGGAGGAGTGCACACCATCCACTGCTTCCGAGTATATTACTCGCTAATGTTCAATCTCTGGACAATGGAGTAGACGAGCTCAGGGCGAGGATCTTCTTCTAGAGAGACATTAGGGACTGTAACATACTCTGTTTCATGGAATCATGGTTTTCTCTGGATTTACTGTCCCCGTCCATACAGCCAGCTGGGTTCTCAGTACATCTCGTAGACAGGAATAAACAACTCTCCATCCAGGAAGAAGAATGGCGGGGATGTATGTTTCATGATTAACTACTCATGGTGTGATTGTGATAACATACAGAAACTCAAATCCTTTTGTCCCCTGACCTAGAATGCCTCACAATCAAATGCTGAGCGTATTACCAAGAGAATTCTCTTCGGTTATAGTCACAGCCGTGTATATTCCCCCTCAAGCCGATACCACGACGGCCATCAAGGAACTACAGTGGACATTATGCAAACTGGAAACCACATATCCCTCAGAGCTGTTTGGTGGAGGGCTGTAGATAGGTACCGTACCTACCTCAGTATTCCGTTGCATTCACTTAATGCTTTATTTTATGACATATGTATGTGTATGATTTTTTATTGTGTATATGTATAATAACATGTATTATATTCCAGTGTAAGTTAGTTGAGACTGTTGTTAATAACGCCATGCCATTTTGCCAGCAGTAATCAATCCCATTCAGAAATCACCTTCCTAAACCTAGATGCACATCGGAATTTCCCATAGTGTGTGTGAGGATGATGTGTTGTTTTCTTCGTCCAATCCAGTGGTCCCTGATTGTCGCGAACATCACAGAGATCCCTCCCCTCCTATGCCTACCTAACTTCCTGGTTCAGAGACGGGTCCTGAGACCACTCAGAACGCAGACCGGAGGCACCATCATGGTAGGTTGGATGATGTCTGCCATAGTGTAAGCTTGTCAGCTTTGTTCTCATCAGCCTCTGTATTAGCTACTACTGTAACGTGAGGAATCTGTTGTCATAGTAACAGTCTGGAGTTTTGTGTTCAGGAAATAGATTCACAGGGTCTTATTGAATGTTTTATTCAAAACCAGTTATATTTGGTTGTTTTTGGCGTCTCCTGGGAGAGACAGGCTTCTGAGAGTTTGAACAGTTGTGATGGAGATCCTTGTCCTAGGGCCTTCACAGGTATCAGAGCCTCTGAGGGGAAAGACTCTTCTCAAATTAGTATTGGAATAAATTCATTACTTTTTTACTTTTTTTCTTCTTTACGGATAGAGAAGAATGCTTTTCTTTTTATGTTTTACTAACCTTCCCTGAGACCCATGAACTCAGAGAGCAGCCTTACTATGTTCTGATGACCTTTGTTGAAACCCAGTCAGTCTCACTAATGTGCTTGTTTTATTTGGTTCAAGGCCATGAGGCAGGGTGCGTTTGCTGCAGTATCAAACCCTTGGTTGGGGTCATCCCTCTTAGCGTCGGATACTGCCTATTCAGCAAAACATGAGCTCTCTCTGTCTCTCTCTGTGTTTCTGTCTGTGGCACATTATGTAAAATACCCTTTTATATGAATATTGAGTCAGCAGCTACAACAACTGTGTGTCTGTGTGTCACCAAGGGAGATCTGACTGGTTCTCTCCACAGCTGTGTGTCTGTGTGTCACCAAGGGAGATCTGACTGGTTCTCTCCACAGCTGTGTGTCTGTGTGTCACCAAGGGAGATCTGACTGGTTCTCTCCACAGCTGTGTGTCTGTGTGTCACCAAGGGAGATCTGACTGGTTCTCTCCACAGCTGTGTGTCTGTGTGTCACCAAGGGAGAACTGAGTGGTTCACTCCACAGCTGTGTGTCGCCAAGGGAGAACTGAGTGGTTCACTCCACAGCTGTGTGTCTGTGTGTCGCCAAGGGAGGACTGAGTGGTTCTCTCCACAGCTGTGTGTCTGTGTGTCACCAAGGGAGAACTGAGTGGTTCACTCCACAGCTGTGTGTCTGTGTGTCGCCAAGGGAGATCTGAGTGGTTCACTCCACAGCTGTGTGTCGCCAAGGGAGAACTGAGTGGTTCACTCCACAGCTGTGTGTCTGTGTGTCGCCAAGGGAGGACTGAGTGGTTCTCTCCACAGCTGTGTGTCTGTGTGTCACCAAGGGAGATCTGACTGGTTCTCTCCACAGCTGTGTGTCTGTGTGTCACCAAGGGAGATCTGACCGGTTCTCTCCACAGCTGTGTGTCTGTGTGTCACCAAGGGAGATCTGACTGGTTCTCTCCACAGCTGTGTGTCTGTGTGTAAATGCTAATACGTGTTATTACTATACCATCAGTTGTCTGACTGGCTGGCTGACTGGCTGGCTGGCTGATTGACTGGCTGGCTGACTGGCTGGCTGACTGGCTGGCTGACTGGCTGGTTAACTGGCTGGTTGGCTGACTGGCTGGCTGACTGGCTGGTTAACTGGCTGGTTGGCTGACTGGCTGGCTGGCTGACTGGCTGGCTGACTGGCTGGTTAACTGGCTGGTTAACTGGCTGACTGGCTGGCTGGTTAACTTGCTGGCTGGTTAAATAACTAACTGGCTGGCTGACTGGCTGGCTGACTGGCATCTGGCTGGCTGACTGGCATCTGGCTGGCTGGCTGACTGGCCAGAAGACTGGCTGGCTGGTTGACAGGCTGTATAGCTTGCTGGCTGGTTGAGTGACTGGCTGAATGGCTGGCTAGCGAGCTGGCTGACTGGTCTGGTTGACTGGCTGGCTGACTGTCTAGCTGAATGGTTGGCTGGCTGGCTGGCTTTCTAGCTTACTGGCTGTTTGGCTGACTGGCTGGCTAGATTGCTGGTTGATTTCATAGCATTGCTGGCCGGCCGGCTGGGCTGCACAACTGGATCCATGTATACTGTCAACACAGTGTATAGTCTTAGCTCCTCTGTATATATAGTCCTCGCTCCTTCACTGGATCTGTAGTAGAGGTCGACCGATTATGATTTTTCAACGCCGATATCGATTATTGGAGGACCAATTTTTTTATTTTTTTAATTGTTTTAATAAAACATTTTTTTTATACATATTTGTAATAATGACAATTACAACAATGCTGATGAACACTTATTTTAATATAAGATAATACATCAATAAAATCAATTTAGCCTCAAATAAATAATGAAACATGTTCAATTTGGTTTAAATAATGCAAAAAACACAGCGTTGGGGAAGAAAGTAAAAGTGCAATATGTGCCATGTAAAAAAGCTAACGTTTAAGTTCCTTGCTCAGAACATGAGAACATATGAAAGCTGGTGGTTCCTTTTAACATGAGTCTTCAATATTCCCAGTTAAGAAGTTTTAGGTTGTAGTTATAATAGGAATTATAGGACTATTTCTCTCTATACCATTTTGTATTTCATATACCTATGACTATTGGATGTTCTTATAGGCACTATAGTAATGCCAGCCTAATCTCTGGAGTTGATAGGCTTGAAGTCATAAACAGCTCAATGCTTCAAGCATTGCGAAGAGCTGCTGGCAAACGCAGGAAAGTGCTGTTTGAATGAATGCTTACGAGCCTGCTGCTGCCTACCACCGCTCAGTTAGACTGCTTTATCAAATATCAAATCATAGACTTCATTATATTATAATAAACACACAGAAATACGAGCCCTAGGTCATTAATATGGTCAAATCCGGAAATGATCATTTCGAAAAACAAAATCTTTATTCTTTCCAAAATACGGAACCGTTCCATATTTTATCTAACGGGTGGCATCCCTAAGTCGAAATATTGCTGTTACATTGTGCAACCTTCAATGTTATGTCATAATTATGTAAAATTCTGGCAAATGAATTACGGTCTTTGTCTGGAAGAAATGGTCTAAACACAGTTCGCAACAAGCCAGGTGGCCCAAACTGCTGCATATACAGTGCCTTGCGAAAGTATTCGGCCCCCTTGAACTTTGCAACCTTTTGCCACATTTCAGGCTTCAAACATAAAGATATAAAACTGTATTTTTTTGTGAAGAATCAACAACAAGTGGGACACAATCATGAAGTGGAACGACATTTATTGGATATTTCAAACTTTTTTAACAAATCAAAAACTGAAGAATTGGGCGTGCAAAATTATTCAGCCCCTTTACTTTCAGTGCAGCAAACTCTCTCCAGAAATTCAGTGAGGATCTCTGAATGATCCAATGTTGACCTAAATGACTAATGATGATAAATACAATCCACCTGTGTGTAATTAAGTCTCCGTATAAATGCACCTGCACTGTGATAGTCTCAGAGGTCCGTTAAAAGCGCAGAGAGCATCATGAAGAATAAGGAACACACCAGGCAGGTCCGAGATACGGTTGTGAAGAAGTTTAAAGCCGGATTTGGATACAAAAAGATTTCCCAAGCTTTAAACATCCCAAGGAGCACTGTGCAAGCGATAATATTGAAATGGAAGGAGTATCAGACCACTGCAAATCTACCAAGACCTGGCCGTCCCTCTAAACTTTCAGCTCATACAAGGAGAAGACTTATCAGAGATGCAGCCAAGAGGCCCATGATCACTCTGGATGAACTGCAGAGATCTACAGCTGAGGTGGGAGACTATGTCCATAGGACAACAATCAGTCGTATATTGCACAAGTCTGGCCTTTATGGAAGAGTGGCAAGAAGAAAGCCATTTCTTAAAGATATCCATAAAAAGTGTTGTTTAAAGTTTGCCACAAGCCACCTGGGAGACACACCAAACATGTGGAAGAAGGTGCTCTGGTCAGATGAAACCAAAATTGAACTTTTTGGCAACAATGCAAAACGTTATGTTTGGCGTAAAAGCAACACAGCCCATCACCCTGAACACACCATCCCCACTGTCAAACATGGTGGTGGCAGCATCATGGTTTGGGCCTGCTTTTCTTCAGCAGGGACAGGGAAGATGGTTAAAATTGATGGGAAGATGGATGGAGCCAAATACAGGACCATTCTGGAAGAAAACCTGATGGAGTCTGCAAAAGACCTGAGACTGGGACGGAGATTTGTCTTCCAACAAGACAATGATCCAAAACATAAAGCAAAATCTACAATGGAATGGTTCAAAAATAAACATATCCAGGTGTTAGAATGGCCAAGTCAAAGTCCAGACCTGAATCCAATCGAGAATCTGTGGAAAGAACTGAAAACTGCTGTTCACAAATGCTCTCCATCCAACCTCACTGAGCTCGAGCTGTTTTGCAAGGAGGAATGGGAAAAAATGTCAGTCTCTCGATGTGCAAAACTGATAGAGACATACCCCAAGCGACTTACAGCTGTAATCGCAGCAAAAGGTGGCGCTACAAAGTATTAACTTAAGGGGGCTGAATAATTTTGCACATTCAGTTTTTGATTTGTTAAAAAAGTTTGAAATATCCAATAAATGTCATTCCACTTCATGATTGTGTCCCACTTGTTGTTGATTCTTCACAAAAAAATACAGTTTTATATCTTTATGTTTGAAGCCTGAAATGTGGCAAAAGGTCGCAAAGTTCAAGGGGGCCGAATACTTTCGCAAGGCACTGTACCCTGACGCAAATGCGCTTTTGTTAAATCATCACCAGTTTGCCTGTGATTCGATGATAAATTAACAGGCACCGCATTGATTATATGCAATGCAGGACAAGCTAGATAAACTAGAAATATCATCAACCATGTGTAGTTAATTAGTGATTCTGTTAAGATTGATTATTTTATTTGCATATAGTCTTGGTAGTGTGTCTGATACAACTGGAGATTGTCATAGGAGCACTAGATGAGAGAGAGAGAGAAGACATACCAGTCTGGTAGAGAGAGAGCCATACCAGTCTGATAGAGAGGGAGCCATACCAGTCTGATAGAGAGGGAAGCCATACCAGTCTGATAGAGGGAGCCATACCAGTCTGATAGAGAGGGAAGCCATACCAGTCTGATAGAGAGGGAGCCATACCAGTCTGATAGAGAGGGAGCCATACCAGTCTGATAGAGAGGGAAGCCATACCAGTCTGATAGAGAGGGAGCCATACCAGTCTGATAGAGAGGGAAGCCATACCAGTCTGATAGAGAGGGAAGCCATACCAGTCTGATAGAGAGGGAAGCCATACCAGTCTGATAGAGAGGGAAGCCATACCAGTCTCATAGAGAGGGAGCCATACCAGTCTGCTAGAGAGGGAGCCATACCAGTCTGATAGAGAGGGAAGCCATACCAGTCTGATAGAGAGGGAAGCCATACCAGTCTGATAGAGAGGGAGCCATACCAGTCTGATAGAGAGGGAAGCCATACCAGTCTGATAGAGAGGGAAGCCATACCAGTCTCATAGAGAGGGAGCCATACCAGTCTGATAGAGAGGGAAGCCATACCAGTCTGATAGAGAGGGAAGCCATACCAGTCTGATAGAGAGGGAAGCCATACCAGTCTGATAGAGAGGGAAGCCATACCAGTCTCATAGAGAGGGAGCCATACCAGTCTGATAGAGAGGGAGCCATACCAGTCTGATAGAGAGGGAAGCAATACCAGTCTGATAGAGAGGGAGCCATACCAGTCTGATAGAGAGGGAAGCCATACCAGTCTGATAGAGAGGGAAGCCATACCAGTCTCATAGAGAGGGAGCCATACCAGTCTGATAGAGAGGGAGCCATACCAGTCTGATAGAGAGGGAGCCATACCAGTCTGTTAGAGAGGGAGCCATACCAGTCTGATAGAGAGGGAGCCATACCAGTCTGATAGAGAGGGAGCCATACCAGTCTGATAGAGAGGGAGCCATACCAGTCTGATAGAGAGGGATCCATACCAGTCTGATAGAGAGGGAGCCATACCAGTCTGATAGAGAGGGAGCCATACCAGTCTGATAGAGAGGGAGCCATACCAGTCTGATAGAGAGGGAGCCATACCAGTCTGATAGAGAGGGAGCCATACCAGTCTCATAGAGAGGGAGCCATACCAGTCTGATAGAGAGGGAGCCATACCAGTCTGATAGAGAGGGAGCCATACCAGTCTGATAGAGAGGGAGCCATACCAGTCTGATAGAGAGGGAGCCATACCAGTCTGATAGAGAGGGAGTCATACCAGTCTGATAGAGAGGGAGCCATACCAGTCTGATAGAGAGGGAAGACATACCAGTCTGGTGGAAGGGTAGAGAGAGCGAGAAGCCATACCAGTCTGATAGAGAGGTAGAGAGAGAGAGAGAATCCATACCAATCAGAAGGAAGCCATACCAGTCTGATAGAGAGGGAAGCCATACCAGTCTGATAGAGAGGGAAGCCATACCAGTCTGATGGAAGGATAGAGAGAGAGGGAAGCCATACCAGTCTGGTAGAGAAAGAAGCCATACCAGTCTGATGGAAGGATAGGGAGAGAGGGAAGCCATAGCAGTCTGATGGAAGGATACGGAGAGAGGGAAGCCATAGCAGTCTGATGGAAGGATAGGGAGAGAGGGAAGCCATAGCAGTCTGATGGAAGGATAGGGAGAGAGGGAAGCCATAGCAGTCTGATGGAAGGATAGGGAGAGAGGGAAGCCATAGCAGTCTGATGGAAGGATAGGATGAGAGGAAGCCATAGCAGTCTGATGGAAGGATAGGGAGAGAGGGGAAGCCATAGCAGTCTGATGGAAGGATAGGGAGAGAGGAAGCCATAGCAGTCTGATGGAAGGATAGGGAGAGAGGGAAGCCATAGCAGTCTGATGGAAGGATAGGGAGAGAGGGAAGCCATAGCAGTCTGATGGAAGGATGGGGAGAGAGGAAGCCATACCAGTCTGATGGAAGGATAGAGAGAGAGGAAGCCATAGCAGTTTGGTAGAAAGGTAGAGAGAGGGGAAGCCATAGCAGTCTGATGGAAGGATAGGGAGAGAGGGAAGCCATACCAGTCTGATGGAAGGATAGAGAGAGGAAGCCATAGCAGTTTGGTAGAAAGGTAGAGAGAGAGGAAGCCATAGCAGTTTGGTAGAAAGGTAGAGAGAGAGGGAAGCCATACCAGTTTGGTAGAAAGGTAGAGAGAGAGGGAAGCCATACAAGTCTGGTAGAGAAAGAAGCCATACCAGTCTGGTAGAGAGAGAAGCCATACCAGTCTGATGGAAGGATAGAGAGAGAGGGAAGCCATACCAGTCTGATGGAAGGATAGAGAGAGAGGGAAGCCATACCAGTCTGGTAGAGAGAGAAGCCATACCAGTCTGATGGAAGGGTAGAGAGAGAGGGAAGCCATACCAGTCTGGTAGAGAGGGAAGCCATACCAGTCTGGTAGAGAGAGAAGCCATACCAGTCTGGTAGAGAGAGAACCCATACCAGTCTGATGGAAGGGTAGAGAGAGAGGGAAGCCATGCCAGTCAGAAGGAAGCCATACCAGTCTGGTAGAGAGAGAAGCCATACCAGTCTGGTAGAGAGAAGCCATACCAGTCTGATGGAAGGGTAGAGAGAGAGGAAGCCATACCAGTCAGAAGGAAGCCATACCAGTCTGGTATAGAAAGAAGCCATACCAGTCTGGTAGAGAGAGAAGCCATACCAGTCTGATGGAAGGGTAGAGAGAGAGGGAAGCCATACCAGTCAGAAGGAAGCCATACCAGTCTGGTAGAGAAAGAAGCCATACCAGTCTGATGGTAGGGTAGAGAGAGAGAGAGGGAAGCCATACCAGTCTGATGGTAGGGTAGAGAGAGAGAGGGAAGCCATACCAGTCAGAAGGAAGCCATACCAGTCTTGTAGAGAGAGAAGCCATACCAGTCTGATGGAAGGGTAGAGAGAGAGGGAAGCCATACCAGTCAGAAGGAAGCCATACCAGTCTGTTCGAGAGAGAAGCCATACCAGTCTGTTAGAGAGAGAAGCCATACCAGTCTGGTAGAGAGAGAAGCCATACCAGTCTGGTAGAGAGAGAAGCCATACCAGTCTGGTAGAGAGAGAAGCCAAACCAGTCTGTTAGAGAGAGAAGCCATACCAGTCTGTTAGAGAGAGAAGCCATACCAGTCTGTTAGAGAGAGAAGCCAAACCAGTCTGTTAGAGAGAGAAGCCATACCAGTCTGTTCGAGAGAGAAGCCATACCAGTCTGGTAGAGAGAGAAGCCATTACCAGTCTGTTAGAGAGAGAAGCCATACCAGTCTGTTAGAGAGAGAAGCCAAACCAGTCTGTTCGAGAGAGAAGCCATACCAGTCTGTTCGAGAGAGAAGCCATACCAGTCTGTTAGAGAGAGAAGCCATACCAGTCTGTTAGAGAGAGAAGCCATACCAGTCTGGTAGAGAGAGAATCCATACCAGTCTGGTAGAGAGAGAAGCCAAACCAGTCTGGTAGAGAGAGAAGCCATACCAGTCTGGTAGAGAGAGAAGCCATACCAGTCTGGTAGAGAGAGAAGCCATACCAGTCTGGTAGAGAGAGAAGCCATACCAGTCTGGTAGAGAGAGAAGCCATACCAGTATGGTAGAGAGAGAAGCCATACCAGTCTGGTAGAGAGAGAAGCCATACCAGTCTGGTAGAGAGAGAAGCCATACCAGTCTGGTAGAGAGAGAAGCCATACCAGTCTGGTAGAGAGAGAAGCCATACCAGTCTGTTAGAGAGAGAAGCCATACCAGTCTGGTAGAGAGAGAAGCCATACCAGTCTGGTAGAGAGAAGCCATACCAGTCTGGTAGAGAGAGAAGCCATACCAGTCTGGTAGAGAGAAGCCATACCAGTCTGGTAGAGAGAGAAGCCATACCAGTCTGGTAGAGAGAGAAGCCAAACCAGTCTGGTAGAGAGAGAAGCCATACCAGTCTGTTAGAGAGAAAGCCATACCAGTCTGGTAGAGAGAGAAGCCATTCGGTCTGGTAGAGAGAGCCATACCAGTCTGATGGAAGGGTAGAGAGAGAGGGAAGCCATACCAGTCAGAAGGAAGCCATACCAGTCTGGTATAGAAAGAAGCCATACCAGTCTGGTAGAGAGAGAAGCCATACCAGTCTGATGGAAGGGTAGAGAGAGAGGGAAGCCATACCAGTCAGAAGGAAGCCATACCAGTCTGGTAGAGAAAGAAGCCATACCAGTCTGATGGTAGGGTAGAGAGAGAGAGGAAGCCATACCAGTCTGATGGTAGGGTAGAGAGAGAGGAAGCCATACCAGTCAGAAGGAAGCCATACCAGTCTGGTAGAGAGAGAAGCCATACCAGTCTGATGGAAGGGTAGAGAGAGAGGGAAGCCATACCAGTCAGAAGGAAGCCATACCAGTCTGTTCGAGAGAGAAGCCATACCAGTCTGTTAGAGAGAGAAGCCATACCAGTCTGGTAGAGAGAGAAGCCATACCAGTCTGGTAGAGAGAGAAGCCATACCAGT
The DNA here is from genome assembly GCF_034236695.1 of Oncorhynchus nerka. Lineage (NCBI taxonomy): Eukaryota > Metazoa > Chordata > Actinopteri > Salmoniformes > Salmonidae > Oncorhynchus > Oncorhynchus nerka. Next base: position 101,353,530 of record NC_088397.1, read on the forward strand.
CTGGTAGAGAGAGAAGCCAAACCAGTCTGTTAGAGAGAGAAGCCATACCAGTCTGTTAGAGAGAGAAGCCAAACCAGTCTGTTAGAGAGAGAAGCCATACCAGTCTGTTCGAGAGAGAAGCCATACCAGTCTGGTAGAGAGAGAAGCCATACCAGTCTGTTAGAGAGAGAAGCCAAACCAGTCTGTTAGAGAGAGAAGCCATACCAGTCTGTTCGAGAGAGAAGCCATACCAGTCTGTAGAGAGAGAAGCCATACCAGTCTGTTAGAGAGAGAAGCCAAACCAGTCTGTTAGAGAGAAAGCCAAACCAGTCTGGTAGAGAGAAGCCATACCAATCTGTTAGAGAGAGAAGCCATACCAGTCTGTTAGAGAGAGAAGCCATACCAGTCTGTTAGAGAGAATCCATACCAGTCTGGTAGAGAGAATCCATACCAGTCTGGTAGAGAGAGAAGCCATACCAGTCTGGTAGAGAGAGAAGCCATACCAGTCTGGTAGAGAGAGAAGCCATACCAGTCTGGTAGAGAGAGAAGCCATACCAGTCTGGTAGAGAGAGAAGCCATACCAGTCTGGTAGAGAGAAAGCCATACCAGTATGGTAGAGAGAGAAAGCCATACCAGTCTGGTAGAGAGAGAAGCCATACCAGTCTGGTAGAGAGAGAAGCCATACCAGTCTGGTAGAGAGAGAAGCCATACCAGTCTGGTAGAGAGAGAAGCCATACCAGTCTGGTAGAGAGAGAAGCCATACCAGTCTGTTAGAGAGAGAAGCCATACCAGTCTGGTAGAGAGAGAAGCCATACCAGTCTGGTAGAGAGAGAAGCCATACCAGTCTGGTAGAGAGAGAAGCCATACCAGTCTGGTAGAGAGAGAAGCCATACCAGTCTGGTAGAGAGAGAAGCCATACCAGTCTGATAGAGAGGGAGCCATACCAGTCTGATAGAGAGGGAGCCATACCAGTCTGATAGAGAGGGAGTCATACCAGTCTGATAGAGAGGGAGCCATACCAGTCTGATAGAGAGGGAAGACATACCAGTCTGGTGGAAGGGTAGAGAGAGCGAGAAGCCATACCAGTCTGATAGAGAGGTAGAGAGAGAGAGAGAATCCATACAAATCAGAAGGAAGCCATACCAGTCTGATAGAGAGGGAAGCCATACCAGTCTGATAGAGAGGGAAGCCATACCAGTCTGATGGAAGGATAGAGAGAGAGGGAAGCCATACCAGTCTGGTAGAGAAAGAAGCCATACCAGTCTGATGGAAGGATAGGGAGAGAGGAAAGCCATAGCAGTCTGATGGAAGGATAGGGAGAGAGGGAAGCCATAGCAGTCTGATGGAAGGATACGGAGAGAGGGAAGCCATAGCAGTCTGATGGAAGGATAGGGAGAGAGGGAAGCCATAGCAGTCTGATGGAAGGATAGGGAGAGAGGGAAGCCATAGCAGTCTGATGGAAGGATAGGGAGAGAGGGAAGCCATAGCAGTCTGATGGAAGGATAGGGAGAGAGGGAAGCCATAGCAGTCTGATGGAAGGATAGGATGAGAGGGAAGCCATAGCAGTCTGATGGAAGGATAGGGAGAGAGGGGGAAGCCATAGCAGTCTGATGGAAGGATAGGGAGAGAGGGAAGCCATAGCAGTCTGATGGAAGGATAGGGAGAGAGGGAAGCCATAGCAGTCTGATGGAAGGATGGGGAGAGAGGGAAGCCATAGCAGTCTGATGGAAGGATGGGGAGAGAGGGAAGCCATACCAGTCTGATGGAAGGATAGAGAGAGAGGGAAGCCATAGCAGTTTGGTAGAAAGGTAGAGAGAGAGGGAAGCCATAGCAGTCTGATGGAAGGATAGGGAGAGAGGGAAGCCATACCAGTCTGATGGAAGGATAGAGAGAGAGGGAAGCCATAGCAGTTTGGTAGAAAGGTAGAGAGAGAGGGAAGCCATAGCAGTTTGGTAGAAAGGTAGAGAGAGAGGGAAGCCATACCAGTTTGGTAGAAAGGTAGAGAGAGAGGGAAGCCATACAAGTCTGGTAGAGAAAGAAGCCATACCAGTCTGGTAGAGAGAGAAGCCATACCAGTCTGATGGAAGGATAGAGAGAGAGGGAAGCCATACCAGTCTGGTAGAGAGAGAAGCCATACAAGTCTGATGGAAGGGTAGAGAGAGAGGGAAGCCATACCAGTCTGGTAGAGAGGGAAGCCATACCAGTCTGGTAGAGAGAGAAGCCATACCAGTCTGGTAGAGAGAGAAGCCATACCAGTCTGATGGAAGGGTAGAGAGAGAGGGAAGCCATGCCAGTCAGAAGGAAGCCATACCAGTCTGGTAGAGAGAGAAGCCATACCAGTCTGGTAGAGAGAGAAGCCATACCAGTCTGATGGAAGGGTAGAGAGAGAGGGAAGCCATACCAGTCTGGTAGAGAGAGAAGCCATACCAGTCTGATGGAAGGGTAGAGAGAGAGGGAAGCCATACCAGTCAGAAGGAAGCCATACCAGTCTGGTAGAGAAAGAAGCCATACCAGTCTGATGGTAGGGTAGAGAGAGAGAGAGGGAAGCCATACCAGTCTGATGGTAGGGTAGAGAGAGAGAGGGAAGCCATACCAGTCAGAAGGAAGCCATACCAGTCTGGTAGAGAGAGAAGCCATACCAGTCTGATGGAAGGGTAGAGAGAGAGGGAAGCCATACCAGTCAGAAGGAAGCCATACCAGTCTGTTCGAGAGAGAAGCCATACCAGTCTGGTAGAGAGAGAAGCCATACCAGTCTGGTAGAGAGAGAACCCATACCAGTCTGGTAGAGAGAGAAGCCAAACCAGTCTGTTAGAGAGAGAAGCCATACCAGTCTGTTAGAGAGAGAAGCCATACCAGTCTGTTAGAGAGAGAAGCCAAACCAGTCTGTTAGAGAGAGAAGCCATAACAGTCTGTTCGAGAGAGAAGCCATACCAGTCTGGTAGAGAGAGAAGCCATACCAGTCTGTTAGAGAGAGAAGCCATACCAGTCTGGTAGAGAGAGAAGCCAAACCAGTCTGTTAGAGAGAGAAGCCATACCAGTCTGTTAGAGAGAGAAGCCATACCAGTCTGTTCGAGAGAGAAGCCATACCAGTCTGGTAGAGAGAGAAGCCATACCAGTCTGTTAGAGAGAGAAGCCATACAAGTCTGTTAGAGAGAGAAGCCATACCAGTCTGGTAGAGAGAGAAGCCATACCAGTCTGTTCGAGAGAGAAGCCATACCAGTCTGTTCGAGAGAGAAGCCATACCAGTCTGTTAGAGAGAGAAGCCATACCAGTCTGGTAGAGCGAGAATCCATACCAGTCTGGTAGAGAGAGAAGCCAAACCAGTCTGGTAGAGAGAGAAGCCATACCAGTCTGGTAGAGAGAGAAGCCATACCAGTCTGGTAGAGAGAGAAGCCATACCAGTCTGGTAGAGAGAGAAGCCATACCAGTCTGGTAGAGAGAGAAGCCATACCAGTATGGTAGAGAGAGAAGCCATACCAGTCTGGTAGAGAGAGAAGCCATACCAGTCTGGTAGAGAGAGAAGCCATACCAGTCTGGTAGAGAGAGAAGCCATACCAGTCTGGTAGAGAGAAGAAGCCATACCAGTCTGGTAGAGAGAGAAGCCATACCAGTCTGTTAGAGAGAGAAGCCATACCAGTCTGGTAGAGAGAGAAGCCATACCAGTCTGGTAGAGAGAGAAGCCATACCAGTCTGGTAGAGAGAGAAGCCATACCAGTCTGGTAGAGAGAGAAGCCATACCAGTCTGGTAGAGAGAGAAGCCATACCAGTCTGTTAGAGAGAGAAGCCATACCAGACTGGTAGAGAGAGAAGCCATACCAGTCTGGTAGAGAGAGAAGCCATACCAGTCTGGTAGAGAGAGAAGCCATACCAGTCTGTTAGAGAGAGAAGCCATACCAGTCTGGTAGAGAGAGAAGCCAAACCAGTCTGGTAGAGAGAGAAGCCATACCAGTCTGTTAGAGAGAGAAGCCATACCAGTCTGGTAGAGAGAGAAGCCATACCAGTCTGGTAGAGAGAGAAGCCATACCAGTCTGATGGAAGGGTAGAGAGAGAGGGAAGCCATGCCAGTCAGAAGGAAGCCATACCAGTCTGGTAGAGAGAGAAGCCATACCAGTCTGGTAGAGAGAGAAGCCATACCAGTCTGATGGAAGGGTAGAGAGAGAGGGAAGCCATACCAGTCAGAAAGAAGCCATACCAGTCTGGTATAGAAAGAAGCCATACCAGTCTGGTAGAGAGAGAAGCCATACCAGTCTGATGGAAGGGTAGAGAGAGAGGGAAGCCATACAAGTCAGAAGGAAGCCATACCAGTCTGGTAGAGAAAGAAGCCATACCAGTCTGATGGTAGGGTAGAGAGAGAGAGGGAAGCCATACCAGTCTGGTAGAGAAAGAAGCCATACCAGTCTGATGGTAGGGTAGAGAGAGAGGGAAGCCATACCAGTCTGATGGTAGGGTAGAGAGAGAGAGGGAAGCCATACCAGTCAGAAGGAAGCCATACCAGTCTGGTAGAGAGAGAAGCCATACCAGTCTGATGGAAGGGTAGAGAGAGAGGGAAGCCATACCAGTCAGAAGGAAGCCATACCAGTCTGTTCGAGAGAGAAGCCATACCAGTCTGTTAGAGAGAGAAGCCATACCAGTCTGGTAGAGAGAGAAGCCATACCAGTCTGGTAGAGAGAGAAGCCATACCAGTCTGGTAGAGAGAGAAGCCAAACCAGTCTGTTAGAGAGAGAAGCCATACCAGTCTGTTAGAGAGAGAAGCCAAACCAGTCTGTTAGAGAGAGAAGCCATACCAGTCTGTTCGAGAGAGAAGCCATACCAGTCTGGTAGAGAGAGAAGCCATACCAGTCTGTTAGAGAGAGAAGCCATACCAGTCTGGTAGAGAGAGAAGCCAAACCAGTCTGTTAGAGAGAGAAGCCAAACCAGTCTGTTAGAGAGAGAAGCCATACCAGTCTGTTCGAGAGAGAAGCCATACCAGTCTGGTAGAGAGAGAAGCCATACCAGTCTGTTAGAGAGAGAAGCCATACCAGTCTGTTAGAGAGAGAAGCCAAACCAGTCTGGTAGAGAGAGAAGCCATACCAGTCTGTTCGAGAGAGAAGCCATACCAGTCTGTTAGAGAGAGAAGCCATACCAGTCTGTTAGAGAGAGAAGCCATACCAGTCTGGTAGAGAGAGAATCCATACCAGTCTGGTAGAGAGAGAAGCCAAACCAGTCTGGTAGAGAGAGAAGCCATACCAGTCTGGTAGAGAGAGAAGCCATACCAGTCTGGTAGAGAGAGAAGCCATACCAGTCTGGTAGAGAGAGAAGCCATACCAGTCTGGTAGAGAGAGAAGCCATACCAGTCTGGTAGAGAGAGAAGCCATACCAGTCTGGTAGAGAGAGAAGCCATACCAGTCTCGTAGAGAGAGAAGCCATACCAGTCTGGTAGAGAGAGAAGCCATACCAGTCTGGTAGAGAGAGAAGCCATACCAGTCTGGTAGAGAGAGAAGCCATACCAGTCTGGTAGAGAGAGAAGCCATACCAGTCTGTTAGAGAGAGAAGCCATACCAGTCTGGTAGAGAGAGAAGCCATACCAGTCTGGTAGAGAGAGAAGCCATACCAGTCTGGTAGAGAGAGAAGCCATACCAGTCTGATAGAGAGGGAGCCATACCAGTCTGATAGAGAGGGAGCCATACCAGTCTGATAGAGAGGGAGTCATACCAGTCTGATAGAGAGGGAGCCATACCAGTCTGATAGAGAGGGAAGACATACCAGTCTGGTGGAAGGGTAGAGAGAGCGAGAAGCCATACCAGTCTGATAGAGAGGTAGAGAGAGAGAGAGAATCCATACCAATCAGAAGGAAGCCATACCAGTCTGATAGAGAGGGAAGCCATACCAGTCTGATAGAGAGGGAAGCCATACCAGTCTGATGGAAGGATAGAGAGAGAGGGAAGCCATACCAGTTTGGTAGAGAAAGAAGCCATACCAGTCTGATGGAAGGATAGGGAGAGATGAAAGCCATAGCAGTCTGATGGAAGGATAGGGAGAGAGGGAAGCCATAGCAGTCTGATGGAAGGATACGGAGAGAGGGAAGCCATAGCAGTCTGATGGAAGGATAGGGAGAGAGGGAAGCCATAGCAGTCTGATGGAAGGATAGGGAGAGAGGGAAGCCATAGCAGTCTGATGGAAGGATAGGGAGAGAGGGAAGCCATAGCAGTCTGATGGAAGGATAGGATGAGAGGGAAGCCATAGCAGTCTGATGGAAGGATAGGGAGAGAGGGGGAAGCCATAGCAGTCTGATGGAAGGATAGGGAGAGAGGGAAGCCATAGCAGTCTGATGGAAGGATAGGGAGAGAGGGAAGCCATAGCAGTCTGATGGAAGGATAGGGAGAGAGGGAAGCCATAGCAGTCTGATGGAAGGATAGGGAGAGAGGGAAGCCATACCAGTCTGATGGAAGGATAGAGAGAGAGGGAAGCCATAGCAGTTTGGTAGAAAGGTAGAGAGAGAGGGAAGCCATAGCAGTTTGGTAGAAAGGTAGAGAGAGAGGGAAGCCATACCAGTTTGGTAGAAAGGTAGAGAGAGAGGGAAGCCATACAAGTCTGGTAGAGAAAGAAGCCATACCAGTCTGGTAGAGAGAGAAGCCATACCAGTCTGATGGAAGGATAGAGAGAGAGGGAAGCCATACCAGTCTGATGGAAGGATAGAGAGAGAGGGAAGCCATACCAGTCTGGTAGAGAGAGAAGCCATACCAGTCTGATGGAAGGGTAGAGAGAGAGGGAAGCCATACCAGTCTGGTAGAGAGGGAAGCCATACCAGTCTGGTAGAGAGAGAAGCCATACCAGTCTGGTAGAGAGAGAAGCCATACCAGTCTGATGGAAGGGTAGAGAGAGAGGGAAGCCATGCCAGTCAGAAGGAAGCCATACCAGTCTGGTAGAGAGAGAAGCCATACCAGTCTGGTAGAGAGAGAAGCCATACCAGTCTGATGGAAGGGTAGAGAGAGAGGGAAGCCATACCAGTCAGAAGGAAGCCATACCAGTCTGGTATAGAAAGAAGCCATACCAGTCTGGTAGAGAGAGAAGCCATACCAGTCTGATGGAAGGGTAGAGAGAGAGGGAAGCCATACCAGTCAGAAGGAAGCCATACCAGTCTGGTAGAGAAAGAAGCCATACCAGTCTGATGGTAGGGTAGAGAGAGAGAGAGAGAGGGAAGCCATACCAGTCTGATGGTAGGGTAGAGAGAGAGGGAAGCCATACCAGTCAGAAGGAAGCCATACCAGTCTGGTAGAGAGAAGCCATACCAGTCTGATGGAAGGGTAGAGAGAGAGGGAAGCCATACCAGTCAGAAGGAAGCCATACCAGTCTGTTCGAGAGAGAAGCCATACCAGTCTGGTAGAGAGAGAAGCCATACCAGTCTGGTAGAGAGAGAAGCCATACCAGTCTGGTAGAGAGAGAAGCCAAACCAGTCTGTTAGAGAGAGAAGCCATACCAGTCTGTTAGAGAGAAGCCAAACCAGTCTGTTAGAGAGAGAAGCCATAACAGTCTGTTCGAGAGAGAAGCCATACCAGTCTGGTAGAGAGAGAAGCCATACCAGTCTGTTAGAGAGAGAAGCCATACCAGTCTGGTAGAGAGAGAAGCCATACCAGTCTGGTAGAGAGAGAAGCCATACCAGTCTGGTAGAGAGAGAAGCCATACCAGTCTGGTAGAGAGAGAAGCCATACCAGTCTGGTAGAGAGAGAAGCCATACCAGTCTGGTAGAGAGAGAAGCCATACCAGTCTGGTAGAGAGAAAGCCATACCAGTCTGTTAGAGAGAGAAGCCATACCAGTCTGGTAGAGAGAGAAGCCATACCAGTCTGGTAGAGAGAAGCCATACCAGTCTGGTAGAGAGAGAAGCCATACCAGTCTGGTAGAGAGAGAAGCCATACCAGTCTGGTAGAGAGAGAAGCCATACCAGTCTGTTAGAGAGAAGCCATACCAGACTGGTAGAGAGAGAAGCCATACCAGTCTGGTAGAGAGAGAAGCCATACCAGTCTGGTAGAGAGAGAAGCCATACCAGTCTGTTAGAGAGAGAAGCCATACCAGTCTGGTAGAGAGAGAAGCCAAACCAGTCTGGTAGAGAGAGAAGCCATACCAGTCTGTTAGAGAGAGAAGCCATACCAGTCTGGTAGAGAGAGAAGCCATACCAGTCTGGTAGAGAGAGAAGCCATACCAGTCTGATGGAAGGGTAGAGAGAGAGGGAAGCCATGCCAGTCAGAAGGAAGCCATACCAGTCTGGTAGAGAGAGAAGCCATACCAGTCTGGTAGAGAGAGAAGCCATACCAGTCTGATGGAAGGGTAGAGAGAGAGGGAAGCCATACCAGTCAGAAAGAAGCCATACCAGTCTGGTATAGAAAGAAGCCATACCAGTCTGGTAGAGAGAGAAGCCATACCAGTCTGATGGAAGGGTAGAGAGAGAGGGAAGCCATACAAGTCAGAAGGAAGCCATACCAGTCTGGTAGAGAAAGAAGCCATACCAGTCTGATGGTAGGGTAGAGAGAGAGAGAGGGAAGCCATACCAGTCTGGTAGAGAAAGAAGCCATACCAGTCTGATGGTAGGGTAGAGAGAGAGAGGGAAGCCATACCAGTCTGATGGTAGGGTAGAGAGAGAGAGGGAAGCCATACCAGTCAGAAGGAAGCCATACCAGTCTGGTAGAGAGAGAAGCCATACCAGTCTGATGGAAGGGTAGAGAGAGAGGGAAGCCATACCAGTCAGAAGGAAGCCATACCAGTCTGTTCGAGAGAGAAGCCATACCAGTCTGTTAGAGAGAGAAGCCATACCAGTCTGGTAGAGAGAGAAGCCATACCAGTCTGGTAGAGAGAGAAGCCATACCAGTCTGGTAGAGAGAGAAGCCAAACCAGTCTGTTAGAGAGAGAAGCCATACCAGTCTGTTAGAGAGAGAAGCCAAACCAGTCTGTTAGAGAGAGAAGCCATACCAGTCTGTTCGAGAGAGAAGCCATACCAGTCTGGTAGAGAGAGAAGCCATACCAGTCTGTTAGAGAGAGAAGCCATACCAGTCTGGTAGAGAGAGAAGCCAAACCAGTCTGTTAGAGAGAGAAGCCAAACCAGTCTGTTAGAGAGAGAAGCCATACCAGTCTGTTCGAGAGAGAAGCCATACCAGTCTGGTAGAGAGAGAAGCCATACCAGTCTGTTAGAGAGAGAAGCCATACCAGTCTGTTAGAGAGAGAAGCCAAACCAGTCTGGTAGAGAGAGAAGCCATACCAGTCTGTTCGAGAGAGAAGCCATACCAGTCTGTTAGAGAGAGAAGCCATACCAGTCTGTTAGAGAGAGAAGCCATACCAGTCTGGTAGAGAGAGAATCCATACCAGTCTGGTAGAGAGAGAAGCCAAACCAGTCTGGTAGAGAGAGAAGCCATACCAGTCTGGTAGAGAGAGAAGCCATACCAGTCTGGTAGAGAGAGAAAGTCCATACCAGTCTGGTAGAGAGAAGCCATACCAGTCTGGTAGAGAGAGAAGCCATACCAGTCTGGTAGAGAGAAGCCATACCAGTCTGGTAGAGAGAAAGCCATACCAGTCTCGTAGAGAGAGAAGCCATACCAGTCTGGTAGAGAGAGAAGCCATACCAGTCTGGTAGAGAGAGAAAGCCATACCAGTCTGGTAGAGAGAAGCCATACCAGTCTGGTAGAGAGAGAAGCCATACCAGTCTGTTAGAGAGAGAAGCCATACCAGTCTGGTAGAGAGAAAGCCATACCAGTCTGGTAGAGAGAGAAGCCATACCAGTCTGGTAGAGAGAGAAGCCATACCAGTCTGATAGAGAGGGAGCCATACCAGTCTGATAGAGAGGAGCCATACCAGTCTGATAGAGAGGAGTCATACCAGTCTGATAGAGAGGAGCCATACCAGTCTGATAGAGAGGGAAGACATACCAGTCTGGTGGAAGGGTAGAGAGAGCGAGAAGCCATACCAGTCTGATAGAGAGGTAGAGAGAGAGAGAGAATCCATACCAATCAGAAGGAAGCCATACCAGTCTGATAGAGAGGAAGCCATACCAGTCTGATAGAGAGGAAGCCATACCAGTCTGATGGAAGGATAGAGAGAGAGGAAGCCATACCAGTTTGGTAGAGAAAGAAGCCATACCAGTCTGATGGAAGGATAGGGAGAGATGAAAGCCATAGCAGTCTGATGGAAGGATAGGGAGAGAGGGAAGCCATAGCAGTCTGATGGAAGGATACGGAGAGAGGGAAGCCATAGCAGTCTGATGGAAGGATAGGGAGAGAGGGAAGCCATAGCAGTCTGATGGAAGGATAGGGAGAGAGGGAAGCCATAGCAGTCTGATGGAAGGATAGGGAGAGAGGGAAGCCATAGCAGTCTGATGGAAGGATAGGATGAGAGGGAAGCCATAGCAGTCTGATGGAAGGATAGGGAGAGAGGGGGAAGCCATAGCAGTCTGATGGAAGGATAGGGAGAGAGGGAAGCCATAGCAGTCTGATGGAAGGATAGGGAGAGAGGGAAGCCATAGCAGTCTGATGGAAGGATAGGGAGAGAGGGAAGCCATAGCAGTCTGATGGAAGGATAGGGAGAGAGGGAAGCCATACCAGTCTGATGGAAGGATAGAGAGAGAGGGAAGCCATAGCAGTTTGGTAGAAAGGTAGAGAGAGAGGGAAGCCATAGCAGTTTGGTAGAAAGGTAGAGAGAGAGGGAAGCCATACCAGTTTGGTAGAAAGGTAGAGAGAGAGGGAAGCCATACAAGTCTGGTAGAGAAAGAAGCCATACCAGTCTGGTAGAGAGAGAAGCCATACCAGTCTGATGGAAGGATAGAGAGAGAGGGAAGCCATACCAGTCTGATGGAAGGATAGAGAGAGAGGGAAGCCATACCAGTCTGGTAGAGAGAGAAGCCATACCAGTCTGATGGAAGGGTAGAGAGAGAGGGAAGCCATACCAGTCTGGTAGAGAGGGAAGCCATACCAGTCTGGTAGAGAGAGAAGCCATACCAGTCTGGTAGAGAGAGAAGCCATACCAGTCTGATGGAAGGGTAGAGAGAGAGGGAAGCCATGCCAGTCAGAAGGAAGCCATACCAGTCTGGTAGAGAGAGAAGCCATACCAGTCTGGTAGAGAGAGAAGCCATACCAGTCTGATGGAAGGGTAGAGAGAGAGGGAAGCCATACCAGTCAGAAGGAAGCCATACCAGTCTGGTATAGAAAGAAGCCATACCAGTCTGGTAGAGAGAGAAGCCATACCAGTCTGATGGAAGGGTAGAGAGAGAGGGAAGCCATACCAGTCAGAAGGAAGCCATACCAGTCTGGTAGAGAAAGAAGCCATACCAGTCTGATGGTAGGGTAGAGAGAGAGAGAGAGAGGGAAGCCATACCAGTCTGATGGTAGGGTAGAGAGAGAGGGAAGCCATACCAGTCAGAAGGAAGCCATACCAGTCTGGTAGAGAGAAGCCATACCAGTCTGATGGAAGGGTAGAGAGAGAGGGAAGCCATACCAGTCAGAAGGAAGCCATACCAGTCTGTTCGAGAGAGAAGCCATACCAGTCTGGTAGAGAGAGAAGCCATACCAGTCTGGTAGAGAGAGAAGCCATACCAGTCTGGTAGAGAGAGAAGCCAAACCAGTCTGTTAGAGAGAGAAGCCATACCAGTCTGTTAGAGAGAGAAGCCAAACCAGTCTGTTAGAGAGAGAAGCCATAACAGTCTGTTCGAGAGAGAAGCCATACCAGTCTGGTAGAGAGAGAAGCCATACCAGTCTGTTAGAGAGAGAAGCCATACCAGTCTGGTAGAGAGAGAAGCCAAACCAGTCTGTTAGAGAGAGAAGCCAAACCAGTCTGTTAGAGAGAGAAGCCATACCAGTCTGTTCGAGAGAGAAGCCATACCAGTCTGTTCGAGAGAGAAGCCATACCAGTCTGTTAGAGAGAGAAGCCATACCAGTCTGTTAGAGAGAGAAGCCAAACCAGTCTGGTTGAGAGAGAAGCCATACCAGTCTGTTAGAGAGAGAAGCCATACCAGTCTGTTAGAGAGAGAAGCCATACCAGTCTGTTAGTAGAGAAGCCATACCAGTCTGGTAGAGAGAGAAGCCATACCAGTCTGGTAGAGAGAGAAGCCATACCAGTCTGGTAGAGAGAGAAGCCATACCAGTCTGGTAGAGAGAGAAGCCATACCAGTCTGGTAGAGAGAGAAGCCATACCAGTATGGTAGAGAGAGAAGCCATACCAGTCTGGTAGAGAGAGAAGCCATACCAGTCTGGTAGAGAGAGAAGCCATACCAGTCTGGTAGAGAGAGAAGCCATACCAGTCTGGTAGAGAGAGAAGCCATACCAGTCTGGTAGAGAGAGATACCAGTCTGTTAGAGAGAAGCATACCAGTCTGGTAGAGAGAGAAGCCATACCAGTCTGGTAGAGAGAGAAGCCATACCAGTCTGGTAGAGAGAGAAGCCATACCAGTCTGGTAGAGAGAGAAGCCATACCAGTCTGGTAGAGAGAGAAGCCATACCAGTCTGGTAGAGAGAGAAGCCATACCAGTCTGGTAGAGAGAGAAGCCATACCAGTCTGGTAGAGAGAGAAGCCATACCAGTCTGGTAGAGAGAGAAGCCATACCAGTCTGGTAGAGAGAGAAGCCATACCAGTCTGTTAGAGAGAGAAGCCATACCAGTCTGGTAGAGAGAGAAGCCAAACCAGTCTGGTAGAGAGAGAAGCCATACCAGTCTGTTAGAGAGAGAAGCCATACCAGTCTGGTAGAGAGAGAAGCCATACCAGTCTGGTAGAGAGAGAAGCCATACCAGTCTGATGGAAGGGTAGAGAGAGAGGGAAGCCATGCCAGTCAGAAGGAAGCCATACCAGTCTGGTAGAGAGAGAAGCCATACCAGTCTGGTAGAGAGAGAAGCCATACCAGTCTGATGGAAGGGTAGAGAGAGAGGGAAGCCATACCAGTCAGAAGGAAGCCATACCAGTCTGGTATAGAAAGAAGCCATACCAGTCTGGTAGAGAGAGAAGCCATACCAGTCTGATGGAAGGGTAGAGAGAGAGGGAAGCCATACAAGTCAGAAGGAAGCCATACCAGTCTGGTAGAGAAAGAAGCCATACCAGTCTGATGGTAGGGTAGAGAGAGAGAGGGAAGCCATACCAGTCTGATGGTAGGGTAGAGAGAGAGAGGGAAGCCATACCAGTCAGAAGGAAGCCATACCAGTCTGGTAGAGAGAGAAGCCATACCAGTCTGATGGAAGGGTAGAGAGAGAGGGAAGCCATACCAGTCAGAAGGAAGCCATACCAGTCTGTTCGAGAGAGAAGCCATACCAGTCTGTTAGAGAGAGAAGCCATACCAGTCTGGTAGAGAGAGAAGCCATACCAGTCTGGTAGAGAGAGAAGCCATACCAGTCTGGTAGAGAGAGAAGCCAAACCAGTCTGTTAGAGAGAGAAGCCATACCAGTCTGTTAGAGAGAGAAGCCAAACCAGTCTGTTAGAGAGAGAAGCCATACCAGTCTGGTAGAGAGAGAAGCCATACCAGTCTGGTAGAGAGAGAAGCCATACCAGTCTGTTAGAGAGAGAAGCCATACCAGTCTGGTAGAGAGAGAAGCCAAACCAGTCTGTTAGAGAGAGAAGCCAAACCAGTCTGGTAGAGAGAGAAGCCATACCAGTCTGTTAGAGAGAGAAGCCATACCAGTCTGTTAGAGAGAGAAGCCAAACCAGTCTGGTAGAGAGAGAAGCCATACCAGTCTGTTCGAGAGAGAAGCCATACCAGTCTGTTAGAGAGAGAAGCCATACCAGTCTGTTAGAGAGAGAAGCCATACCAGTCTGGTAGAGAGAGAATCCATACCAGTCTGGTAGAGAGAAAGCCAAACCAGTCTGGTAGAGAGAGAAGCCATACCAGTCTGGTAGAGAGAAAGCCATACCAGTCTGGTAGAGAGAGAAGCCATACCAGTCTGGTAGAGAGAGAAGCCATACCAGTCTGGTAGAGAGGTAGAGAAGCCATACCAGTATGGTAGAGAGAAGCCATACCAGTCTGGTAGAGAGAGAAGCCATACCAGTCTGGTAGAGAGAGAAGCCATACCAGTCTGGTAGAGAGAGAAGCCATACCAGTCTGGTAGAGAGAGAAGCCATACCAGTCTGTTAGAGAGAGAAGCCATACCAGTCTGGTTAGAGAGAGAAGCCATACCAGTCTGGTAGAGAGAGAAGCCATACCAGTCTGGTAGAGAGAAAGCCATACCAGTCTGGTAGAGAGAGAAGCCATACCAGTCTGGAGAGAAAGCCATAGTCTGGTAGAGAGAAGCCATACCAGTCTGTTAGAGAGAGAAGCCATACCAGTCTGGTAGAGAGAAAGCCATACCAGTCTGGTAGAGAGAGAAGCCATACCAGTCTGGTAGAGAGAGAAGCCATACCAGCCTGTTAGAGAGAAAGCCATACCAGTCTGGTAGAGAGAGAAGCCAAACCAGTCTGGTAGAGAGAGAAGCCATACCAGTCTGGTAGAGAGAGAAGCCATACCAGTCTGTTAGAGAGAGAAGCCATACCAGTCTGTTAGAGAGAGAAGCCATACCAGTCTGGTAGAGAGAGAATCCATACCAGTCTGGTAGAGAGAAGCCAAACCAGTCTGGTAGAGAGAGAAGCCATACCAGTCTGGTAGAGAGAGAAGCCATACCAGTCTGGTAGAGAGAAAGCCATACCAGTCTGGTAGAGAGAGAAGCCATACCAGTCTGGTAGAGAGAGAAGCCATACCAGTATGGTAGAGAGAGAAGCCATACCAGTCTGGTAGAGAGAGAAGCCATACCAGTCTGGTAGAGAGAGAAGCCATACCAGTCTGGTAGAGAGAGAAGCCATACCAGTCTGGTAGAGAGAGAAGCCATACCAGTCTGGTAGAGAGAGAAGCCATACCAGTCTGTTAGAGAGAGAAGCCATACCAGTCTGGTAGAGAGAGAAGCCATACCAGTCTGGTAGAGAGAGAAGCCATACCAGTCTGGTAGAGAGAGAAGCCATACCAGTCTGGTAGAGAGAGAAGCCATACCAGTCTGGTAGAGAGAGAAGCCATACCAGCCTGTTAGAGAGAGAAGCCATACCAGTCTGGTAGAGAGAGAAGCCAAACCAGTCTGGTAGAGAGAGAAGCCATACCAGTCTGTTAGAGAGAGAAGCCATACCAGTCTGGTAGAGAGAGAAGCCAAACCAGTCTGGTAGAGAGAGAAGCCATACCAGTCTGGTAGAGAGAGAAGCCATACCAGTCTGGTAGAGAGAGAAGCCATACCAGTCTGGTAGAGAGAGAAGCCATACCAGTCTGTTAGAGAGAGAAGCCATACCAGTCTGGTAGAGAGAGAAGCCAAACCAGTCTGGTAGAGAGAGAAGCCATACCAGTCTGGTAGAGAGAGAAGCCATACCAGTCTGGTAGAGAGAGAAGCCATACCAGTCTGGTAGAGAGAGAAGCCATACCAGTCTGGTAGAGAGAGAAGCCATACCAGTCTGGTAGAGAGAGAAGCCATACCAGTCTGGTAGAGAGAGAAGCCAAACCAGTCTGGTAGAGAGAGAAGCCATACCAGTCTGGTAGAGAGAGAAGCCATACCAGTCTGGTAGAGAGAGAAGCCAAACCAGTCTGGTAGAGAGAGAAGCCATTATGGGGCGGCAGAGTAGCCTAGTGGTTAGAGCGTTGGACTAGTAACCGGAAGGTTGCGAGTTCAAACCCCCGAGCTGACAAGGTACAAATCTGTCGTTCTGCCCCTGAATAGGCAGTTAACCCACTGTTCCCAGGCCGTCATTGAAAATAAGAATGTGTTCTTAACTGACTTGCCTGATTAAATAAAGGTAAAATAAAAATAAAATAAATAAATACCAGTCTGGTAGAGAGAGAAGCCATACCAGTCTGGTAGAGAAAGAAGCCATACCAGTCTGGTAGAGAGAGGGGGAAGCCATACCAGTCTGATGGAAGGGTAGAGAGAGGGGGATGCCATACCAGTCTGGTAGAGAAAGAAGCCATACCAGTCTGGTAGAGAGAGGGGGAAGCCATACCAGTCTGATGGAAGGGTAGAGAGAGGGGGAAGCCATACCAGTCTGGTAGAGAGATAAGCCATACCAGTCTGGAAGAGAGAGGGGGAAGCCATACCAGTCTGATGGAAGGGTAGAGAGAGGGGGAAGCCATACCAGTCTGGTAGAGAAATAAGCCATACCAGTCTGATGGAAGGATAGGGAGAGAGGAAAGCCATAGCAGTCTGATGGAAGGATAGGGAGAGAGGGAAGCCATAGCAGTCTGATGGAAGGATACGGAGAGAGGGAAGCCATAGCAGTCTGATGGAAGGATAGGGAGAGAGGGAAGCCATAGCAGTCTGATGGAAGGATAGGGAGAGAGGGAAGCCATAGCAGTCTGATGGAAGGATAGGGAGAGAGGGAAGCCATAGCAGTCTGATGGAAGGATAGGGAGAGAGGGAAGCCATAGCAGTTTGGTAGAAAGGTAGAGAGAGAGGGAAGCCATAGCAGTCTGATGGAAGGATAGGGAGAGAGGGAAGCCATAGCAGTCTGATGGAAGGATAGGGAGAGATGGAAGCCATACCAGTCTGATGGAAGGATAGAGAGAGAGGGAAGCCATAGCAGTTTGGTAGAAAGGTAGAGAGAGAGGGAAGCCATACAAGTCTGGTAGAGAAAGAAGCCATACCAGTCTGGTAGAGAGAGAAGCCATACCAGTCTGATGGAAGGGTAGAGAGAGAGGGAAGGGTAGAGAGAGAGGGAAGCCATACCAGTCTGGTAGAGAGAGAAGCCATACCAGTCTGATGGAAGGATAGAGAGAGAGGGAAGCCATACCAGTCTGATTGAAGGATAGAGAGAGAGGGAAGCCATACCAGTCAGAAGGAAGCCATACCAGTCTGGTAGAGAGAGAAGCCATACCAGTCTGGTAGAGAAAGAAGCCATATCAGTCTGGTAGAGAGAGAAGCCATACCAGTCTGATGGAAGGGTAGAGAGAGAGGGAAGCCATACCAGTCTGGTAGAGAGAGAAGCCATACCAGTCTGGTAGAGAGAGAAGCCATACCAGTCTGGTAGAGAGAGAAGCCATACCAGTCTGGTAGAGAGAGAAGCCATACCAGTCTGATGGAAGGGTAGAGAGAGAGGGAAGCCATGCCAGTCAGAAGGAAGCCATACCAGTCTGGTAGAGAGAGAAGCCATACCAGTCTGATGGAAGGGTAGAGAGAGAGGGAAGCCATACCAGTCAGAAGGAAGCCATACCAGTCTGGTATAGAAAGAAGCCATACCAGTCTGGTAGAGAGAGAAGCCATACCAGTCTGATGGAAGGGTAGAGAGAGAGGGAAGCCATACCAGTCAGAAGGAAGCCATACCAGTCTGGTAGAGAAAGAAGCCATACCAGTCTGATGGTAGGGTAGAGAGAGAGAGAGGGAAGCCATACCAGTCTGATGGTAGGGTAGAGAGAGAGAGGGAAGCCATACCAGTCAGAAGGAATTCATACCAGTCTGGTAGAGAGAGAAGCCATACCAGTCTGGTAGAGAGAGAAGCCATACCAGTCTGGTAGAGAGAGAAGCCATACCAGTCTGGTAGAGAGAGAAGCCATACCAGTCTGTTAGAGAGAGAAGCCATACCAGTCTGGTAGAGAGAGAAGCCATTATGGGGCGGCAGAGTAGCCTAGTGGTTAGAGCGTTGGACTAGTAACCGGAAGGTTGCGAGTTCAAACCCCCGAGCTGACAAGGTACAAATCTGTCGTTCTGCCCCTGAATAGGCAGTTAACCCACTGTTCCCAGGCCGTCATTGAAAATAAACTGACTTGCCTGATTAAATAAAGGTAAAATAAAAATAAAATAAATAAATACCAGTCTGGTAGAGAAAGAAGCCATACCAGTCTGATGGAAGGGTAGAGAGAGGGGGAAGCCATACCAGTCTGGTAGAGAGAGAAGCCATACCAGTCTGGTAGAGAGAGAAGCCATACCAGTCTGGTAGAGAGAGAAGCCATACCAGTCTGGTAGAGAGAGAAGCCATACCAGTCTGGTAGAGAGAGAGAGAAGCCATACCAGTCTGGTAGAGAGAGAAGCCATACCAGTCTGGTAGAGAGAGGGGGAAGCCATACCAGTCTGGTAGAGAGAGAGAGAAGCCATACCAGTCTGGTAGAGAGAGAGAGAAGCCATACCAGTCTGGTAGAGAGAGAAGCCATACCAGTCTGGTAGAGAGAGAAGCCATACCAGTCTGGTAGAGAGAGAAGCCATACCAGTCTGGTAGAGAGAGAAGCCATACCAGTCTGGTAGAGAGAGAAGCAATACCAGTCTGATAGAAAGGTAGAGAGAGGGGGAAGCCATACCACTCTGGTAGAAAGATAGAGAGAGAGGGAAGCCATACCACTCTGGTAGAAAGATAGAGAGAGAGGGAAGCCATACCACTCTGGTAGAAAGATAGAGAGAGAGGGAAGCCATACTAGGATGGTAGAAAGATAGAGAGAGAGGGAATCCATACCAGTATGATAGAAAGTTGGAGAGAGAGGGAATCCATACCAGTCAGAAGGAATCCATACCAGTATGATAGAAAGAGAGAGAGAGAGGGGGAAGCCATACCAGTCTGATAGAGAGAGAGGGAAGCCATACCAGTCTGATAGAAAGGTAGAGAGAGAGGGAAGCCATACCAGTCAGAAGGAATCCATACCAGTATGCTAGAAAGAGAGGGAGAGGGGGAAGCCATACCAGTCTGATAGAGAGAGAGGGAAGCCATACCAGTTAGAAGGAATCCATACCAGTATGATAGAAAGGTAGAGAGAGGGGGAAGCCATACCAGTCTGATAGAAAGAGAGAGAGGGGGAAGCCATACCAGTCTGATAGAGAGAGGGGGAAGCCATACCAGTCTGATAGAGAGTGAGGGAAGCCATACCAGTCTGATAGAAAAGTAGAGAGAGAGGGAAGCCATACCAGTCAGAAGGAATCCATACCAGTATGATAGAAAGAGAGAGAGAGGGGGAAGCCATACCAGTCAGAAGGAATCCATACCATTATGATAGAAAGAGAGAGAGAGGGGGAAGCCATACCAGTCAGAAGGAATCCATACCATTATGATAGAAAGAGAGAGAGAGGGGGAAGCCATACCAGTCAGAAGGAATCCATACCAGTATGATAGAAAGAGAGAGAGAGGGGGAAGCCATACCAGTCTGATAGAAAAGTAGAGAGAGGGGGAAGCCATACCAGTCAGAAGGAATCCATACCAGTATGATAGAAAGAGAGAGAGAGGGGGAAGCCATACCAGTCTGATAGAAAGGTAGAGAGAGGGGGAAGCCATACCAGTCAGAAGGAATCCATACCAGTATGATAGAAAGGTAGAGAGAGAGGGAATCCATACCAGTCTGGTAGAGGGGTAGAGAGAGAGGGAAGCCATACCAGTCTGGTAGAAAAGTAGAGAGAGAGGGAAGCCATACCAGTCTGGTAGAAAAGTAGAGAGAGAGGGAAGCCATACCAGTCTGGTAGAAAAGTAGAGAGAGAGGGAAGCCATACCAGTCTGGTAGAAAGTTAAAGAGAGAGAAGCCATACCAGTCTGGTAGAAAGGTAGAGAGAGAGAAGCCATACCAGTCTGGTAGAAAGGTAGAGAGAGAGAAGCCATACCAGTCTGATAGAAAGGTAGAGCGAGAGGGAAGCCATACCAGTCTGGTAGAGAAGGAAGCTATACCAGTCTCATAGAAAAGAAGAGAGAGAGGGAAACTGAATGAAAACTTAACATATCAAGATATATTTACATTTTTGGGGATATTATTTGTATATTTTTATGGATACATTTATCGATTTATGTTTATTCATCTCAAGGACTCAGCCTCTGTTGTGTTGTATTAGTGTTATATTGTAATGTGTTGTGTTGTTTCTAATCTAATGTATTGTGTTGTTTCTAATCTAATGTGTTGTTTCTAATCTAGTGTGTTGTTTCTAGTCTAGTGTGTTGTTTCTAGTCTAGTGTGTTGTTTCTAGTCTAGTGTGTTGTTTCTAATCTAGTGTGTTGTTTATAATCTAATATATTGTGTTGTTTCTAATCTAGTGTGTTGTTTCTAGTCTAGTGTGTTGTTTCTAATCTAGTGTGTTGTTTCTAGTCTAGTGTGTTGTTTCTAATCTAGTGTGTTGTTTCTAATCTAGTGTGTTGTTTCTAGTCTAGTGTGTTGTTTCTAATCTAGTGTGTTGTTTCTAATCTAGTGTGTTGTTTCTAGTCTAGTGTGTTGTTTCTAGTCTAGTGTGTTGTTTCTAATCTAGTGTGTTGTTTCTAGTCTAGTGTGTTGTTTCTAGTCTAGTGTGTTGTTTCTAGTCTAGTGTGTTGTTTCTAATCTAGTGTGTTGTTTCTAGTCTAGTGTGTTGTTTCTAATCTAGTGTGTTGTGTTGTTTCTAATCTAATGTGTTGTGTTGTTTCTAATCTAATGTGTTGTTTCTAGTCTAGTGTGTTTCTAGTCTAGTGTGTTGTTTCTAATCTAGTGTGTTGTTTCTAGTCTAGTGTGTTGTTTCTAATCTAGTGTGTTGTTTCTAGTCTAGTGTGTTGTTTCTAGTCTAGTGTGTTGTTTCTAATCTAGTGTGTTGTTTCTAATCTAGTGTGTTGTTTCTAGTCTAGTGTGTTGTTTCTAGTCTAGTGTGTTGTTTCTAGTCTAGTGTGTTGTTTCTAATCTAGTGTGTTGTTTCTAATCTAATATATTGTGGTGTTTCTAGTCTAGTGTGTTGTTTCTAGTCTAGTGTGTTGTTTCTAATCTAGTGTGTTGTTTCTAATCTAGTGTGTTGTTTCTAATCTAGTGTGTTGTTTCTAATCTAGTGTGTTGTTTCTAGTCTAGTGTGTTGTTTCTAATCTAGTGTGTGTTTCTAGTCTAGTGTGTTTCTAATCTAGTGTGTTGTTTCTAGTCTAGTGTGTTTCTAATCTAGTGTGTTGTTTCTAGTCTAGTGTGTTTCTAGTCTAGTGTGTTTCTAGTCTAGTGTGTTTCTAGTCTAGTGTGTTTCTAGTCTAGTGTGTTTCTAGTCTAGTGTGTTGTTTCTAATCTAATATATTGTGTTGTTTCTAATCTAATCTAGTGTGTTGTTTCTAATCTAATATATTGTGTTGTTTCTAATCTAATCTAGTGTGTTGTTTCTAATCTAGTGTGTTGTTTCTAGTCTAGTGTGTTGTTTCTAATCTAATGTGTTGTTTCTAGTCTAGTGTGTTGTTTCTAATCTAGTGTGTTATTTCTAGTCTAGTGTGTTTCTAGTCTAGTGTGTTTCTAATCTAGTGTGTTGTTTCTAATCTAGTGTGTTGTTTCTAGTCTAGTGTGTTGTTTCTAATCTAGTGTGTTGTTTCTAGTCTAGTGTGTTGTTTCTAGTCTAGTGTGTTGTTTCTAATCTAGTGTGTTGTTTCTAGTCTAGTGTGTTGTTTCTAATCTAGTGTGTTGTTTCTAATCTAGTGTGTTGTTTCTAGTCTAGTGTGTTTCTAGTCTAGTGTATTGTTTCTAATCTAATGTATTGTGTTGTTTCTAGTCTAGTGTGTTGTTTCTAATCTAGTGTGTTGTTTCTAGTCTAATGTATTGTGTTGTTTCTAGTCTAGTGTGTTTCTAGTCTAGTGTGTTGTTTCTAATCTAATGTATTGTGTTGTTTCTAGTCTAGTGTGTTGTTTCTAATCTAGTGTGTTGTTTCTAGTCTAGTGTGTTGTTTCTAATCTAGTGTGTTGTTTCTAGTCTAGTGTGTTGTTTCTAGTCTAGTGTGTTGTTTCTAATCTAGTGTGTTGTTTCTAATCTAATGTGTTGTTTCTAGTCTAATGTGTTGTTTCTAATCTAGTGTATTGTTTCTAATCTAGTGTATTGTTTCTAATCTAGTGTGTTGTTTCTAATCTAGTGTATTGTTTCTAATCTAGTGTGTTGTTTCTAATCTAGTGTATTGTTTCTAATCTAGTGTGTTGTTTCTAATCTAGTGTGTTGTTTCTAGTCTAGTGTGTTGTTTCTAGTCTAGTGTGTTGTTTCTAGTCTAGTGTGTTGTTTCTAGTCTAGTGTGTTGTTTCTAATCTAGTGTGTTGTTTCTAATCTAATGTGTTGTTTCTAGTCTAATGTGTTGTTTCTAATCTAGTGTATTGTTTCTAATCTAGTGTGTTGTTTCTCATCTAGTGTGTTGTTTCTCATCTAGTGTGTTGTTTCTAATCTAATGTGTTGTTTCTAATCTAATGTGTTGTGTTGTTTCTAATCTAATGTGTTGTGTTGTTTCTAATCTAGTGTGTTGTGTTGTTTCTAATCTAGTGTGTTGTGTTGTTTCTAATCTAGTGTGTTGTGTTGTTTCTAATCTAATGTGTTGTTTCTAATCTAATGTATTGTTTCTAATGTGTTGTTTCTAATCTAATGTATTGTTTTTGTTTCTAATGTGTTGTTTCTAATCTATTGTATTGTTTCTAAGCTATTGTATTGTTTGTAATGTGTTGTTTCTAATCTAATGTAATGTGTTGTTTCTAATGTGTTGTTTCTAATCTAATTTATTGTTTTTGTTTCTAATGTGTTGTTTCTAATCTATTGTATTGTTTCTAAGCTATTGTATTGTTTGTAATGTGTTGTTTCTAATCTAATGTAATGTGTTGTTTCTAATGTGTTGTTTCTAATCTAATGTAATGTGTTTCTAATCTAGTGTGTTGTTTCTAATCTATTGTATTGTTTCTAATCTATTGTATTGTTTCTAATCTATTGTAATGTGTTGTTTCTAATGTGTTGTTTCTAATCTAATGTATTGTGTTGTTTCTAATGTGTTGTTTCTAATCTAATTTATTGTTTTTGTTTCTAATGTGTTGTTTCTAATCTAGTGTGTTGTTTCTAATCTAATGTGTTGTGTTGTTTCTAATCTAATGTATTGTGTTGTTTCTAATGTGTTGTTTCTAATCTAATGTATTGTATTGTTTCTAATCTATTGTGTTGTTTCTAATCTAACGTATTGCGTTGTTTCTAATGTGTTGTGTTGTTTCTAATCTAACGTATTGCGTTGTTTCTAAAGTGTTGTTTCTAATCTAATGTATTGTATTGTTTCTAATGTGTTGTTTCTAATGTGTTGTTTCTAATGTGTTGTTTCTAATGTGTTGTTTCTAATCTAATGTATTGTGTTGTTTCTAATGTGTTGTTTCTAATGTGTTGTGTTGTTTCTAATCTAACGTATTGTGTTGTTTCTAATGTGTTGTTTCTAATCTAATCTATTGTATTGTGTTTCTAATGTATTGTGTTGTTTCTAATCTAGTGTGTGTTTCTAGTCTAGTGTGTTTCTAGTCTAGTGTGTTGTTTCTAATCTAGTGTGTTGTTTCTAGTCTAGTGTGTTGTTTCTAATCTAGTGTGTTGTTTCTAATCTAGTGTGTTGTTTCTAGTCTAGTGTGTTGTTTCTAGTCTAGTGTGTTGTTTCTAGTCTAGTGTGTTGTTTCTAATGTGTTGTTTCTAATATATTGTGTTGTTTCTAATGTATTGTGTTGTTTCTAATCTAGTATATTGTGTTGTTTCTAATCTAATGTGTTTTTCTAATATAATGTGTTGTTTCTAATCTAATCTAGTGTGTTGTTTCTAATCTAATGTGTTGTGTTGTTTCTAATCTAATGTATTGTGTTGTTTCTAATGTGTTGTGTTGTTTCTAATCTAACGTATTGCGTTGTTTCTAATGTGTTGTTTCTAATCTAATGTGTTGTTTCTAATCTAATGTATTGTGTTTATTCTAATCTATTGTATTGTTTCTAATCTAATGTGTTGTTTCTAATGTGTTGTGTTGTTTCTAATCTAACGTATTGCGTTGTTTCTAAAGTGTTGTTTCTAATCTAATGTATTGTATTGTTTCTAATGTGTTGTTTCTAATGTGTTGTTTCTAATGTGTTGTTTCTAATGTGTTGTTTCTAATCTAATGTATTGTGTTGTTTCTAATGTGTTGTTTCTAATGTGTTGTGTTGTTTCTAATCTAACGTATTGTGTTGTTTCTAATGTGTTGTTTCTAATCTAATCTATTGTATTGTGTTTCTAATGTATTGTGTTGTTTCTAATCTAGTGTGTGTTTCTAGTCTAGTGTGTTTCTAGTCTAGTGTGTTGTTTCTAATCTAGTGTGTTGTTTCTAATCTAGTGTGTTGTTTCTAGTCTAGTGTGTTGTTTCTAGTCTAGTGTGTTGTTTCTAGTCTAGTGTGTTGTTTCTAGTCTAGTGTGTTTCTAGTCTAGTGTGTTGTTTCTAATCTAGTGTGTTGTTTCTAATCTAGTGTGTTGTTTCTAATCTAGTGTGTTGTTTCTAGTCTAGTGTGTTGTTTCTAGTCTAGTGTGTTGTTTCTAGTCTAGTGTGTTGTTTCTAGTCTAGTGTGTTTCTAGTCTAGTGTGTTGTTTCTAATCTAGTGTGTTGTTTCTAATCTAGTGTGTTGTTTCTAGTCTAGTGTGTTTCTAGTCTAGTGTGTTGTTTCTAATCTAGTGTGTTGTTTCTAATCTAATGTGTTGTTTCTAGTCTAGTGTGTTGTTTCTAATCTAGTGTGTTGTTTCTAGTCTAGTGTGTTGTTTCTAGTCTAGTGTGTTGTTTCTAGTCTAGTGTGTTGTTTCTAGTCTAGTGTGTTGTTTCTAGTCTAGTGTGTTGTTTCTAGTCTAGTGTGTTGTTTCTAATCTAATGTATTGTGTTGTTTCTAGTCTAGTGTGTTGTTTCTAGTCTAGTGTGTTGTTTCTAGTCTAGTGTGTTGTTTCTAGTCTAGTGTGTTGTTTCTAATCTAATGTATTGTGTTGTTTCTAATCTAGTGTGTTGTTTCTAATCTAGTGTGTTGTTTCTAGTCTAGTGTGTTGTTTCTAGTCTAGTGTGTTGTTTCTAGTCTAGTGTGTTGTTTCTAATCTAGTGTGTTGTTTCTAATCTAGTGTGTTGTTTCTAGTCTAGTGTGTTGTTTCTAGTCTAGTGTGTTGTTTCTAGTCTAGTGTGTTGTTTCTAGTCTAGTGTGTTGTTTCTAGTCTAGTGTGTTGTTTCTAATATATTGTATTGTTTCTAATGTGTTGTTTCTAATATATTGTGTTGTTTCTAATGTATTGTGTTGTTTCTAATCTAGTATATTGTGTTGTTTCTAATCTAATGTGTTTTTCTAATATAATGTGTTGTTTCTAATCTAATCTAGTGTGTTGTTTCTAATCTAGTGTGTTGTTTCTAATCTATTGTATTGTTTCTAATCTATTGTATTGTTTCTAATCTATTGTAATGTGTTGTTTCTAATGTGTTGTTTCTAATCTAATGTATTGTGTTGTTTCTAATGTGTTGTTTCTAATCTAATTTATTGTTTTTGTTTCTAATGTGTTGTTTCTAATCTATTGTGTTGTGTTGTTTCTAATCTAGTGTGTTGTTTCTAATCTAATGTGTTGTGTTGTTTCTAATCTAATGTATTGTGTTGTTTCTATTGTGTTGTTTCTAATCTAATGTGTTTTTTCTAATGTGTTGTGTTGTTTCTAATCTAACGTATTGCGTTGTTTCTAAAGTGTTGTTTCTAATCTAATGTATTGTATTGTTTCTAATGTGTTGTTTCTAATGTGTTGTTTCTAATGTGTTGTTTCTAATGTGTTGTTTCTAATCTAATGTATTGTGTTGTTTCTAATGTGTTGTTTCTAATGTGTTGTGTTGTTTCTAATCTAACGTATTGTGTTGTTTCTAATGTGTTGTTTCTAATCTAATCTATTGTATTGTGTTTCTAATGTATTGTGTTGTTTCTAATCTAGTGTGTGTTTCTAGTCTAGTGTGTTTCTAGTCTAGTGTGTTGTTTCTAGTCTAGTGTGTTGTTTCTAATCTAGTGTGTTGTTTCTAATCTAGTGTGTTGTTTCTAATCTAGTGTGTTGTTTCTAGTCTAGTGTGTTGTTTCTAGTCTAGTGTGTTGTTTCTAGTCTAGTGTGTTGTTTCTAATCTAATGTATTGTGTTGTTTCTAGTCTAGTGTGTTGTTTCTAGTCTAGTGTGTTGTTTCTAATCTAGTGTGTTGTTTCTAATCTAGTGTGTTGTTTCTAGTCTAGTGTGTTGTTTCTAGTCTAGTGTGTTGTTTCTAGTCTAGTGTGTTGTTTCTAGTCTAGTGTGTTGTTTCTAGTCTAGTGTGTTGTTTCTAATCTAGTGTGTTGTTTCTAATCTAGTGTGTTGTTTCTAATCTAGTGTGTTGTTTCTAGTCTAGTGTGTTGTTTCTAGTCTAGTGTGTTGTTTCTAGTCTAGTGTGTTGTTTCTAATCTAGTGTGTTGTTTCTAGTCTAGTGTGTTGTTTCTAGTCTAGTGTGTTGTTTCTAGTCTAGTGTGTTGTTTCTAATCTAGTGTGTTGTTTCTAATCTAGTGTGTTGTTTCTAGTCTAGTGTGTTGTTTCTAATCTAGTGTGTTGTTTCTAGTCTAGTGTGTTGTTTCTAGTCTAGTGTGTTGTTTCTAATCTAGTGTGTTGTTTCTAGTCTAGTGTGTTGTTTCTAGTCTAGTGTGTTGTTTCTAGTCTAGTGTATTGTGTTGTTTCTAATCTAATGTGTTGTTTCTATTTTAGTGTGTTGTGTTGTTTCTAATCTAGTGTGTTGTGTTGTTTCTAATCTATTGTAATGCGTTGTTTCTAATCTAATGTGTTGTTTCTAATCTAATTTATTGTTTTTGTTTCTAATGTGTTGTTTCTAATCTATTGTAATGTGTTGTTTCTAATCTAATGTGTTGTGTTGTTTCTAATGTGTTGTTTCTAATCTATTGTATTGTGTTGTTTCTAATCTAATGTATTGTGTTGTTTCTAATGTGTTGTTTCTAATCTAATGTGTTGTGTTGTTTCTAATGTATTGTGTTGTTTCTAATCTAATGTGTTGTTTCTAATCTAGTGTATTGTTTCTAATCTATTGTATTGTGTTGTTTCTAATCTATTGTATTGTTTCTAATCTATTGTATTGTGTTGTTTCTAATGTGTTGTTTCTAATCTAATGTATTGTGTTGTTTCTAATGTGTTGTTTCTAATCTAGTGTGCTGTGTTGTTTCTAATGTGTTGTTTATAATCTAATGTATTGTGTTGTTTCTAATGTGTTGTTTCTAATCTATTGTATTGTGTTGTTTCTAATGTATTGTGTTGTTTCTAATCTAATGTGTTGTTTCTAATGTATTGTGTTGTTTCTAATCTAATGTGTTGTTTCTAATATATTGTATTGTGTTGTTTCTAATGTGTTGTTTCTAATCTATTGTATTGTGTTGTTTCTAATGTATTGTGTTGTTTCTAATCTATTGTATTGTGTTTCTAATGTATTGTGTTGTTTCTAATCTATTGTATTGTGTTGTTTCTAATCTAATGTGTTGTTTCTAATCTAATGTGTTTTTCTAATATATTGTATTGTTTCTAATGTGTTGTTTCTAATATATTGTGTTGTTTCTTATCTAATGTGTTTTTCTAGTCTAGTGTGTTGTTTCTAATCTAATATAATGTGTTGTTTCTAGTCTAGTGTGTTGTTTCTAATCTAATGTGTTATTTCTAATCTAATGTGTTGTTTCTAATCTAATCATTTTATTTACAATGACTGGGTAGTCCGTCATTGTAAGTAAGAATTTGTTCATAACTGACTTGCCTAGTTATATAAAGGTTAAATAAAGTTAAAAAATGATTGTGTTGTTTTTAATCTAATGTATTGTGTGTCGTCTGTAGGCAGGGAAACTGGCTGTAGACCGAGGCTGGGCCATCAATGTAGGTGAGTTCCGTCTCCTCTCTTTCTCATGGCTTCTCAGTTTCACTGCCAATTCAACTCTTATGAATTGACTCAGACAGTGAGTTGGAGGTTGGACAGAGAGAGAGAGAGTGTGTTGTAGAATCAACTATTAAAGACTACTAGAACCCACTGGATTCTCCAATTACATTGAGTGAACTACAGGACAAAATTCAATCCCTCCAACCCACAAAGGCCTGTGGTGTTGATGGTATCCTAAATGAAATGATCAAATATACAATATATAAATATATATTTCAATTGGCTATACTTAAACTCTTTAACATCATCCTCAATTCTGGCATCTTCCCCAATATTTGGAACCAAGGACTGATCACCCCAATCCACAAAAGTGGAGACAAACTTGACCATAATAACTAACGTGGAATATGGGAAAATCCTCTGCATTATCATTAACAGTAGACTCGTGCTTTTCCTCAGTAGAAACAAAGTACTGAGCAAATGTCAAATACCAAATTAACATACGACAGAACACGTATTCACCCTGCACACCCTAATTGACAAACAATGTGAGGTGTGAGGTATCACAATCTCTTTCAATAATGACAGGAATGGAGGAGGTTGTTATTCTCCAGCTAGGATGGAGTCCGTCACTCCTCAGCAGGCCAGGCTTGGTCCTGTTTGTGGGTGAGTCCCAGAAAGAGGGCCAATTATCTACAAATTATATATTTTGGGAGGGGCAGAAAACAGTTTTCAACTATCGATTGAGTTGTGAGACTCTGCTGTAGAGCTCATCACTCCCCGTAACTGGGTGGGGGCCAGAGACAATTACTCAATGCCGACACATCTTTCTAGCTGATTTACACGCTGAAGCTATGTTGCGCTTGGTGACCTCTGACTGTTTCATCCTAACATCGTTGGTGCCGACGTGGATAACAATATCTCACCAGTTTTAGCCTTAGCCAGCACCATCTTCAGATTAGCCTTAACGTCGGTAGCCCTGCCCCCTGGTAAACAGATTAGCCTTAACGTCGGTAGCCCTGCCCCCTGGTAAACAGTGTATGATCGCTGGATGATTCGTTTTAAGTCTAATACTGCAGGTAATGTACTCGCCAATGACCATAGTTTTCAGTTTGTCAGAGCTAACGGTGGGAGGCTTTGGCGTCTCAGACCCCGTAACGGGAGTAGAGACCAGAGAAGGCTCGGCCTCTGACTCCGACTCGCTGCATAATGGGGAGAACCGGTTGAATGTTTCTGTCGGCTGAATGAGCGACACCGGTTGACCATTCCTACAGCGTTTCCTTCCAAAACCGTGAGAAGGTTGTCCGGCTGCGGGGACGCTGTTTCATCCTTTCCTACACTGAAATTACCCTTGCCTAACGATTGCGTCTGAAGCTGATCTTGTAGCACAGCTATCCTCGCCGTAAGGCGATCGTTCTCCTGTATATTATGAGTACAGCGACTGCAATTAGAAGGCATCATGTTAATGTTACTACTTAGCTTCGGCTGTTGGAGGTCCTGACGAACCATGTCCAGATAAAGCATCATGTTAATGTTACTACTTCGCTTCGGCTGGTGGAGGTCCTGATGAACCATGTCCAGATAAAGCATCATGTTAACGTTACTACTTAGCTTCGGCTGGTGGAGGTCCTGACAAACCATGTCCAGATAAAGTATCATGTTAACGTTACTACTTAGCTTCGGCTGGTGGAGGTCCTGACGAACCATGGCCAGATAAAGCATCATGTTAATGTTACTACTTAGCTTCGGCTGGTGGAGGTCCTGACGAACCACGTCCAGATAAAGCATCATGTTAATGTTACTACTTAGCTTCGGCTGGTGGAGGTCCTGGTGGAGGTCCTGGTTGGCTGTTGGAGGTCCTGAACCATGGCCAGATAAAGCATCATGTTAATGTTACTACTTAGCTTCGGCTGGTGGAGGTCCTGACGAACCAGGTCCAGATAAAGCATCATGTTAATGTTACTACTTAGCTTCGGCTGGTGGAGGTCCTGACGAACCATGGCCTGATAAAGCATCATGTTAATGTTACTACTGGTTGGCTGGTGGAGGTCCTGAGATAAAAGCATCATGTTAACCATGGTCCAGATAAAGCATCATGTTAATGTTACTACTGGTTGGCTGGTGGAGGTGGAGTTAATGTCCTGACTGAACCAAGGCCTGATAAAGCATCATGTTAATGTTACTACTGGTTGGCTGGTGGAGGTCCTGACGAACCACGGCCAGATAAAGCATCATGTTAATGTTACTACTGGTTGGCTGGTGGAGGTCCTGACGAACCATGGCCAGATAAAGCATCATGTTAATGTTACTACTGGTTGGCTGGTGGAGGTCCTGACGAACCATGGCCAGATAAAGGATCATGTTAATGTTACTACTGGTTGGCTGGTGGAGGTGCTGACGAACCATGGCCAGATAAAGCATCATGTTAATGTTACTACTAGTTGGCTGGTGGAGGTCCTGACGAACCATGGCCAGATAAAGCATCATGTTAATGTTACTACTGGTTGGCTGGTGGAGGTCCTGACGAACCATGGCCAGATAAAGCATCATGTTAATGTTACTACTGGTTGGCTGGTGGAGGTCCTGACGAACCATGGCCAGATAAAGCATCATGTTAATGTTACTACTGGTTGGCTGGTGGAGGTCCTGACGAACCATGGCCAGATAAAGCATCATGTTAATGTTACTACTGGTTGGCTGGTGGAGGTCCTGACGAACCATGGCCAGGTAAAGTGAAACCGTAAAGTTGTCAGGTAGCAAAGTTAAGATTAGCAACAAAATGCACTTAAACAAGTCTACAAGTTGTGACCGGAAATGACTTGATTTGATCAGACTCACTCAGGATGGGGGAGTCGTCGCAGAGAGAGAGCTTTTCCTACTGTGCTCTCTCTTCGATCCCGTAAAAGTCCTGCTAGAACTGCGTGAGGATGCCCTGCACCATTACTGTCCCAGACTGCACCATTACTGTCCCAGACTGCACCATTACTGTCCCAGACTGCTCCATTACTGTCCCAGACTGCACCATCACTGTCCCAGACTGCACCATTACTGTCCCAGACTGCACCATCACTGTCCCAGACTGCTGTCCCAGACTGCACCATTACTGTCCCAGACTGCTCCATCACTGTCCCAGACTCCTGTCCCAGACTGCTCCATCACTGTCCCAGACTGCTGTCCCAGACTGCTCCATCACTGTCCCAGACTGCTGTCCCAGACTGCTCCATCACTGTCCCAGACTGCTGTCCCAGACTGCTGTCCCAGACTGCTCCATCACTGTCCCAGACTGCACCATCACTGTCCCAGACTGCTGTCCCAGACTGCTCCATCACTGTCCCAGACTGCTCCATCACTGTCCCAGACTGCTGTCCCAGACTGCTCCATTACTGTCCC
This sequence comes from Oncorhynchus nerka, assembly GCF_034236695.1. NCBI lineage: Eukaryota > Metazoa > Chordata > Actinopteri > Salmoniformes > Salmonidae > Oncorhynchus > Oncorhynchus nerka. The sequence goes on from NC_088397.1 coordinate 101,384,413, forward strand.
AGACTTGTACACGTTGACAGAGGTTGTTTCAATTTCCCTCAATGTCTAATATTCTGAGTTTCCACCCTGGGACAATACCCTCTCTCTTGACATGGGGGTAGTGTGCTCTTATAACAATGTTTCCATCCTGGGACAATACCCTCTCTCTTGACATAGGGGTAGTGTGCTCTTATAGCACTGTGCCATGCCAGGGGATGGTCTGTGTGGAAAATTAAGTTGCTTGTGTTCCCCTCTTTGTGGCAGTCAGCAAATAGTGTCGCTGGATTGTCCTTGAGGAGCTTAGTTGTTGTACTTATTCCTTGCAGTGTTGTTTTTTTATATCCATGGGGTGTATTGTAATGACCCCTGGACAGGGATAAGCCATTGGGGCTTCAAAGGCCTCTGCATTTGGGTGGGGGGCTATGAAAATATGCTGCCATTGTTGGGCTCAAAAGTGTCTCTCTCTCTCTCTCTCTCTCTCTCTCTGTGTCTCTCTCTGTGTCTCTCTCTGTGTCTCTCTCTGTGTCTCTCTCTCTCTGTTATCTCTCTCTCTCTCTCTGTTCTCTCTCTCTCTCTCTCTCTCTGTTCTCTCTCTCTCTCTCTGTTCTCTCTCTCTGTTCTCTCTCTCTGTTCTCTCTCTCTGTTCTCTCTCTGTTCTCTCTGTGTCTCTCTCTCTCTCTGTTCTCTCTCTCTCTCTCTGTGTCTCTCTCTCTCTGTTCTCTCTCTCTGTTCTCTCTCTGTTCTCTCTCTCTCTCTCTCTCTGTTCTCTCTGTCTCTGTCTGTCTCTTTCTCTCACTCACTCTCAGGTGGAGGTTTCCATCATTGCTCCAGTGACAAAGGAGGAGGATTCTGTGCCTATGCCGACATCACCTTAGCTATCAAGGTGAGAACATTGCAACTATACTGAACAAGATATAAACACAACCTGTAAAGTGTTTGTCCCCTGTCTCTTGAGCTGAAATAAAAGATCACTGAAATGTTCCATAAGTACAAAAAGCTTATTTTTTTCCACTTTAAATGGACTGATTCCTCATATGAACTGGCTGAACTGTAACTCAGTAAAATCATTAACATTGTTGCATGTTGCGTTTATATTTTTGTTCAGCATAGATTTGTCTACTATTCCACAATCATGTGAATAATGGGGCGGCAGGGTAGCCTAGTGGCTAGAGCGTTGGACAAGTAACCGGAAGGTTGCAAGTTCAAATCCCCGAGCTGGGTAGTGTACACTTATAACACTGTGCCATGCATGGTCTGTGTGGAAAATTAAGTTGCTTGTCGTTCTGTCGTTCTGCGCCTGAATAGGCAGTTAACCCACTGTTCCTAGGCCGTCATTGAAAATAAGAATTTGTTCTTAACTGACTTGCCTAGTTAAATAAAGGTAAAATAAAATAAAATACATGACAGAGACTAAGGTAAAGAGTAATCTGTCTGTCTGTCTGTCTGTCTGTCTGTCTCTCTGTTTGTTTGTTTGTTCACCTCCTGTCTGTTTGTCTGTCCTAGTTTCTGTTTGAGAGGGTGGAGGGAATCTCCAGAGCCACCATCATAGATCTGGACGCACACCAGGTGAGTTGTCACTGTAACTGAGATGGTTACTGTAGCTGTCTCAGCATCCCAAATAGCATCCTGTTCACTGGGCCCACTCACCAGCATCACTGTAAATGTCTCAGCATCCCAAATAGCATCTTGTTCACTGGGCCCACTCACCAGCATCACTGTAACTGTCTCAGCCTCCCAAATAGCATCTTGTTCACTGGGCCCACTCACCAGCATCACTGTAACTGTCTCAGCCTCCCAAATAGCATCTTGTTCACTGGGCCCACTCACCAGCATCACTGTAAATGTCTCAGCATCCCAAATAGCATCCTGTTCACTGGGCCCACTCACCAGCATCACTGTAACTATCTCAGCCTCCCAAATAGCACCCTGTTCACTGGGCCCACTCAGCAGCATCACTGTAACTATCTCAGCATCCCAAATAGCACCCTGTTCACTGGGCCCACTCACCAGCATCACTGTAACTATCTCAGCATCCCAAATAGCACCCTGTTCACTGGGCCCACTCACCAGTGTACAAGTAGTCCCTCAGTAAAGATAAGTAAGTCCAGTTGATATTGAGATGCACAGTCCTCTCATCTCTATCTGAGGTAGATAATATGTTCATTCCAGTTGATATTGAGATGCACAGTCCTCTCATCTCTATCTGAGGTAGATAATATGTTCATTCCAGTTGATATTGAGATGCACAGTCCTCTCATCTCTATCTGAGGTGGATAATATGTTCATTCCAGTTGATATTGAGATGCACAGTCCTCTCATCTCTATCTGAGGTGGATAATATGTTCATTCCAGTTGATATTGAGATGCACAGTCCTCTCATCTCTATCTGAGGTAGATAATATGTTCATTCCAGTTGATATTGAGATGCACAGTCCTCTCATCTCTATCTGAGGTGGATAATATGTTCATTCCAGTTGATATTGAGATGCACAGTCCTCTCATCTCTATCTGAGGTGGATAATATGTTCATTCCAGTTGACTCTGACTGCACTTTTTTTAGGAAGCCTACTAATTAGCATATTTAGTTTGTGTTCAGATGAACCACATCCTCCCAAAACCACATCCTCCCAATTACCCCAGTAAGGTTTGTTAAGTCAAGGTTCCAGCTGTCCAGAATACACTATCATATTCATTCTCTGACTGTCCCAAATGGCACGCACTCATTTTGACCAGAGCTATATGGGCACTATACAGGGAATAGTGGCCCTGATGCTAGCATGGCATTCCATCAGTATATTGACCGAAGTAAAGTTGGGTGTCAGAACAGATCTAGACAGATGATGCTATGTTAATGATTAATGAAAAGAACAATAGACTGAATTCTAATGAAGGAATACAAATGAGTCTTAAAACAGCCTGATCAGCACAGACCAGGGTGGGGAGGAGAGGAAGCTGATGGGGTGGGGGGAGGAGGTGGGAAAAGGGAGCGGTTTCAGACCCCAATTAAGACCTAGAGTTATGACACTGTGGTCTTGTTCTGAATGTAGATTACAAACTAATGCTTCCATAGTGATGACAGCACAACAGACTGATGAGTAGTGATGCTTCCATAATGATGACAGCACAACAGACTGATGAGTAGTGATGCTTCCATAGTGATGACAGCACAACAGACTGATGAGTAGTGATGCTTCCATAGTGATGACAGCACAACAGACTGATGAGTAGTGATGACCGCACAACAGACTGATGAGTAGTGATGCTTCCATAATGATGACAGCACAACAGACTGATGAGTAGTGATGCTTCCATAGTGATGACAGCACAACAGACTGATGAGTAGTGATGCTTCCATAGTGATGACAGCACAACAGACTGATGAGTAGTGATGCTTCCATAGTGATGACAGCACAACAGACTGATGAGTAGTGATGCTTCCAGACAGATCGAGAAACAGAAGGATATGAAGAGTGATGGAGATGTGTTGACTTCTGGATGAGTGTCATTTTAACCGGAACGTCTTTGGACGGACAGCAACATTATTTAGCCCTCATCTCACCCTGTCACTCTGTCAGAAGGTAACATCATAATATCAGGGATGCTAAAGGGTCTCTGTGTAGAATGGCTCTGACATCACTTCCTCTTTCTGCCTAGGGGAACGGTCATGAGCGTGACTTCCTGGATGACAGGCGTGTTTTCATCATGGACGTCTACAACCGATACATCTACCCTGGAGACGGATACGCAAAGAGTAAGATACCACTAACCTATGACCCCTAACCCTCTATAACCGATACATCTACCCTGGAGACGGATACCCTAAGAGTAAGATACCACTAACCTATGACCCCTAACCCTCTATAACCGATACATCTAACCTGGAGACGGATACCCTAAGAGTAAGATACAACTAATCTATGACCCCTAACCCTCTACAACTGATACATCTACCCTGGAGACGGATACCCTAAGAGTAAGATACCACTAACCTATGACCCCTAACCCTCTATAACCGATACATCTACCCTGGAGACGGATACCCTAAGAGTAAGATACCACTAACCTATGACCCCTAACCCTCTACAACCGATACATCTACCCTGGAGACGGATACCCTAAGAGTAAGATACCACTAACCTATGACCCCTAACCCTCTACAACCGATACATCTAACCTGGAGACGGATACGCAAAATGATCTCCATATTGTTTTTTTGGGGTACTAAATTGGATATTGTGTTTTGATATGTGGACGAGGCCACTGGACCATGAAATCAATAGTGGTTCGATAATATTCTTCTAGTTTGTTGCTGTATAGAGCAGTGGTTTTATTTTTGTGTCCCACAGGGGGCAGACTCTGACCTGTCCCACTCTGCTGCCTAAAGAGATTTCTCTGCTCTGACTCTCTACCCCTCTACCTGAAGACTGTTCTCATTCTGTCCCTCTCAAACAAACCCTCTCCATACCTGCTGGAAAAGTGTGTGTATGTGTGTGTGTCGGTGCAAAAAGTGTGTGTGTGTTGGACCTGTACAGTTGATTTATTTCAGGAGGTTAAATCAGTGTCTCATTATTCTGTTGTACTTTCAAAACAAATGTAAAATAGTTTAATTCATAACACATTTAAAGTAGTCACATTTAAAATATACTTATTTATAACAGGCATGAAATGACTTGGGTTCTTGGGCACTATGGGCTCTATCAATGGAAACAGGATGCACCTGAGCTCAATTTCGAATCTCATAGCAAAGGGGTCTGAATACAATACTTTCCGAATGCACTGTACATTGCTGTGTTTCCCGGGGCGATTAAATGTAATGTACTGGGGGACGGAGGATCTGTCTGTCTGTCTACCTGTCTGTCTATGTCTCTCTCAGGAGCCATAAAGCGTAAGGTGGAGCTGGACTGGGGGACAGAGGATCTGTCTGTCTGTCTACCTGTCTGTCTATGTCTCTCTCAGGAGCCATAAAGCGTAAGGTGGAGCTGGACTGGGGGACAGAGGATGATGAGTACCTCCAGAAGGTAGAGCTCCACTCGGAGGGTGCTCTCAATGAGGTCCGGCCTGACATCATAGTATACAACGCCGGTACAGACATCCTAGACGGAGACCCCCTGGGAGGGCTGGCTATCTCACCACAGGTAGGTTTGGTAGGGGACTGGCTATCTCACCATTGGTAGGGTTGGTAGGGGACTGGCTATCTCACCACATGTAGGGTTGGTAGGGGACTGGCTATCTCACCATTGGTAGGGTTGGTAGGGGACTGGCTATCTCACCACAGGTAGGGTTGGTAGGGGACTGGCTATCCCCCCACTGGTAGGGTTGGTAGGGGACTGGCTATCTCACCACTGGTAGGGTTGGTAGGGGACTGGCTATCTCACCACTGGTAGGGGACTGGCTATCTCACCACTGGTAGGGGACTGGCTATCCCACCACTGGTAGGTTTGGTAGGGGACTGGCTATCTCACCACTGGTAGGTTTGGTAGGGGACTGGCTATCTCACCACTGGTAGGTTTGGTAGGGGACTGGCTATCCCACCACTGGTAGGGTTGGTAGGGGACTGGCTATCTCACCACAGGTAGGGGACTGGCTATGTCACCACTGGTAGGGTTGGTAGGGGACTGGCTATCTCACCACAGGTAGGGGACTGGCTATCTCACCACTGGTAGGTTTGGTAGGGGACTGGCTATCTCACCACTGGTAGGGTTGGTAGGGGACTGGCTATCTCACCACAGGTAGGGGACTGGCTATCTCACCACTGGTAGGGTTGGTAGGGGACTGGCTATCTCACCACAGGTAGGGGACTGGCTATCTCACCACTGGTAGGTTTGGTAGGGGACTGGCTATCTCACCACTGGTAGGGGACTGGCTATCTCACCACTGGTAGGGTTGGTAGGGGACTGGCTATCTCACCACATGTAGGGTTGGTAGGGGACTGGCTATCTCACCACTGGTAGGGTTGGTAGGGGACTGGCTATCTCACCACTGGTAGGGGACTGGCTATCTCACCACTGGTAGGGTTGGTAGGGGACTGGCTATCTCACCACTGGTAGGGTTGGTAGGGGACTGGCTATCTCACCACATGTAGGGTTGGTAGGGGACTGGCTATCTCACCACTGGTAGGGTTGGTAGGGGACTGGCTATCTCACCACATGTAGGTTTGGTAGGGGACTGGCTATCTCACCACAGGTAGGGGACTGGCTATCTCACCACTGGTAGGGTTGGTAGGGGACTGACTATCTCACCACATGTAGGGTTGGTAGGGGACTGGCTATCTCACCACAGGTAGGGTTGGTAGGGGACTGGCTATCTCACCACTGGTAGGGTTGGTAGGGGACTGGCTATCTCACCACAGGTAGGGTTGGTAGGGGACTGGCTATCTCACCACAGGTAGGGGACTGGCTATCTCACCACAGGTAGGGGACTGGCTATCTCACCAACCACTGGTAGGGTTGGTAGGGGACTGGCTATCTCACCACAGGTAGGGTTGGTAGGGGACTGGCTATCTCACCACATGTAGGGTTGGTAGGGGACTGGCTATCTCACCACTGGTAGGGTTGGTAGGGGACTGGCTATCTCACCACTGGTAGGGTTGGTAGGGGACTGGCTATCTCACCACATGTAGGTTTGGTAGGGGACTGGCTATCTCACCACTGATAGGGGACTGGCTATCTCACCACTGGTAGGGGACTGGCTATCTCACCACTGGTAGGGTTGGTAGGGGACTGGCTATCTCACCACATGTAGGGTTGGTAGGGGACTGGCTATCTCACCACTGGTAGGGTTGGTAGGGGACTGGCTATCTCACCACTGGTAGGGTTGGTAGGGGACTGGCTATCTCACCACAGGTAGGGTTGGTAGGGGACTGGCTATCTCACCACATGTAGGGTTGGTAGGGGACTGGCTATACCACCACTGGTAGGGGACTGGCTATCTCACCACATGTAGGGTTGGTAGGGGACTGGCTATCTCACCATTGGTAGGGTTGGTAGGGGACTGGCTATCTCACCATTGGTAGGGTTGGTAGGGGACTGGCTATCTCACCACATGTAGGTTTGGTAGGGGACTGGCTATCTCACCACTGGTAGGGTTGGTAGGGGACTGGCTATCTCACCACTGGTAGGGGACTGGCTATCTCACCACTGGTAGGGGACTGGCTATCTCACCACTGGTAGGGGACTGGCTATCTCACCACTGGTAGGGGACTGGCTATCTCACCACTGGTAGGGTTGGTAGGGGACTGGCTATCTCACCACTGGTAGGGTTGGTAGGGGACTGGCTATCTCACCACTGGTAGGGGACTGGCTATCTCACCACTGGTAGGGTTGGTAGGGGATTGGCTATCCCACCACTGGTAGGGGACTGGCTATCTCACCACTGGTAGGGTTGGTAGGGGACTGGCTATCTCACCACTGGTAGGGTTGGTAGGGGACTGGCTATCTCACCACATGTAGGTTTGGTAGTGGAGTCAGTCTTTCCATTCCCTGAGTTGGTAATCACTTGTTCTTTAAACCCTCCAGCTGTTCTCATTGTCATGTCTCCACCTCTCCCCCCTGAGGAGGGTGTGTATTTGGGGGGGACTGTCCAGATGTCTCCATCCACCTGGCAACGCTGGTGTTCATGTCTGTGAATGGAGGGGAAAGGGAAGCATGGGGGCAGAGAGGAGTAGAAACACAGAGCTCCAGTCCCTCAGGGGAAAGGGTGTGGAATGATTCTACCATAGTATGACGTTATGGAGCGTTTCCTCATCCTCATAGCTTTGGGTTGTTATTGTGCACTAAGATTAAATGTCAAAGACAAAATGATGAAACCGTTTTCTAGAGGCTGTCTAGACTCAAACTGAGGCTTAAATGCTCCTCTCTTCCAGGGCATCATAAAGAGGGATGAAATAGTGTTCCGGGCAGCACGAAGGAGAGGGATTCCCATCCTGATGGTGACATCTGGTGGATACCAGAAGAAGACTGCTCGCATCATCGCTGACTCCATCATCAACCTGCGACGCCAGGGCCTGATTGGAGGGAATGAGGATGGGGAGGTGGCAGAGGAGTGTGTGGGCGGAGTCCCCCTCGTGATGAGCAGCTCTGACTCCTCCCCTTCCTCTGTGTCGACAGGACCAGCCCCCAACACCATTTGACTGTAACTGAACATGAGTTGGATCTTAGGGTCCAGAGCTTCTCCTGGAACCGTAGGACACTAGAGGAAAAATGTTATGCTCGGGAATAGAGTGCCTTTTCAGACTTCCCCACGATCTTACTGATGCCCAAGGTGACTGTGGCAGGGGTCGGTAATGGTACACGGTTGGTCGGGTAGCCTAGTGGTTAAGAGTGTTTGGCCAGTAATTTGAATCCCTGAGCCAGCTAGGTGAAAAATCTACCGATGTGCCCTTGAGCAAAGCACTGAACACTAGTTGCTCCTGTAAGTCTATGGATAACAGTGTCTGCTAAATTACTAAAATGTAAATGTCTGAGACATTCTGTAGTGGTACTGGGTTGGTCTGAGACATTCTGTAGTGGTACGGGGTTGGTCTGAGACATTCTGTAGTGCTACAGGGTTGGTCTGAGACATTCTGTAGTGCTACAGGGTTGGACTGAGACATTCTGTAGTGGTACTGGGTTGGTCTGAGACATTCTGTAGTGGTACAGGGTTGGACTGAGACATTCTGTAGTGGTACAGGGTTGGTCTGAGACATTCTGTAGTGGTACAGGGTTGGACTGAGACATTCTGTAGTGGTACATGGTTGGTCTGAGACATTCTGTAGTGGTACAGGGTTGGTCTGAGACATTCTGTAGTGGTACTGGGTTGGACTGAGACATTCTGTAGTGGTACATGGTTGGTCTGAGACATTCTGTAGTGGTACGGGGTTGGACTGAGACATTCTGTAGTGGTACATGGTTGGTCTGAGACATTCTGTAGTGGTACGGGGTTGGACTGAGACATTCTGTAGTGGTACAGGGTTGGTCTGAGACATTCTGTAGTGGTACATGGTTGGTCTGAGACATTCTGTAGTGGTACGGGGTTGGACTGAGACATTCTGTAGTGGTACAGGGTTGGTCTGAGACATTCTGTAGTGGTACTGGGTTGGACTGAGACATTCTGTAGTGCTACAGGGTTGGTCTGAGACATTCTGTAGTGCTACAGGGTTGGTCTGAGACATTCTGTAGTGGTACAGGGTTGGTCTGAGACATTCTGTAGTGGTACTGGGTTGGACTGAGACATTCTGTAGTGGTACAGGGTTGGACTGAGACATTCTGTAGTGCTACAGGGTTGGACTGAGACATTCTGTAGTGGTACGGGGTTGGTCTGAGACATTCTGTAGTGCTACGGGGTTGGTCTGAGACATTTTGTAGTGGTACAGGGTTGGTCTGAGACATTCTGTAGTGGTACTGGGTTGGACTGAGACATTCTGTAGTGGTACAGGGTTGGACTGAGACAGATGTATAGTTTTCTGTGGACAGTAGTGTTTAATACTAACACTAAACATGGTGACTTCAGACATTGGACTTTAAGATTGACTTAAGTTTTCTGGTTCGTGTATTAGAGATCTAGAGAGAAAGCGGGCCTTTTAAACCCTACTATTGATGACGGTTAGGAACTGGGTTAGGTCTGACTGGCCCAGAGTTTCACCTGGGCTCCTGGGCTATGACCCAAATGGCACCTAATTCCTTATATAGTGCACTACGTTGGGCCAAGGGGCCTGTATGGTTTGATACTGCCACTGACTTTAATTCGCTAGTTCATATTGACTTGAAGGACCAATCGATGAAAAAAGGGCCTTTACCTGGTCTAATCACATGGGTTGGTCAGGGAAACCTCCGTGTCCTAACACCCTATTATATAGGGCACTACTTTGTCCAAAGGGGCTGTAAGGTAACTTAGTAGGACTTGGTAGGACTTTACAGTAGGACTTGGTAGGACTTTACAGTAGGACTTGGTAGGACTTTACAGTAGGACTTGGTAGGACTTTACAGTAGGACTTGGTAGGACTTTACAGTAGGACTTGGTAGGACTTGGTAGGACTTTACAGTAGGACTTGGTATGACTTTACAGTAGGACTTTACAGTAGGACTTGGTAGGACTTTACAGTTGGACTTTACAGTAGGACTTGGTAGGACTTTACAGTTGGACTTAGTAGGACTTTACAGTAGGACTTTACAGTAGGACTTGGTAGGACTTTACAGTTGGACTTAGTAGGACTTTACAGTAGGACTTTACAGTAGGACTTGGTAGGACTTTACAGTAGGACTTGGTAGGACTTTACAGTAGGACTTGGTAGGACTTTACAGTAGGACTTGGTAGGACTTTACAGTAGGACTTGGTAGGACTTTACAGTAGGACTTGGTAGGACTTTACAGTAGGACTTGGTAGGACTTTACTGTAGGACTTAGTAGGACTTTACAGTTGGACTTAGTAGGACTTTACAGTAGGACTTGGTAGGACTTTACAGTAGGACTTGGTAGGACTTTACAGTAGGACTTGGTAGGACTTTACAGTAGGACTTGGTAGGACTTTACAGTAGGACTTTACAGTAGGACTTTACAGTAGGACTTTACAGTAGGACTTGGTAGGACTTTACAGTAGGACTTGGTAGGACTTTACAGTAGGACAGTAGTGTTTAATACTAACACTAAACATGGTGACTTCAGACATTGGACTTTAAGATTGACTTAAGTTTTCTGGTTCGTGTATTAGAGATCTAGAGAGAAAGCGGGCCTTTTAAACCCTACTATTGATGACGGTTAGGAACTGGGTTAGGTCTGACTGGCCCAGAGTTTCACCTGGGCTCCTGGGCTATGACCCAAATGGCACCTAATTCCTTATATAGTGCACTACGTTGGGCCAAGGGGCCTGTATGGTTTGATACTGCCACTGACTTTAATTCGCTAGTTCATATTGACTTGAAGGACCAATCGATGAAAAAAGGGCCTTTACCTGGTCTAATCACATGGGTTGGTCAGGGAAACCTCCGTGTCCTAACACCCTATTATATAGGGCACTACTTTGTCCAAAGGGGCTGTAAGGTAACTTAGTAGGACTTTACAGTAGGACTTGGTAGGACTTTACAGTAGGACTTGGTAGGACTTTACAGTAGGACTTGGTAGGACTTTACAGTAGGACTTGGTAGGACTTTACAGTAGGACTTGGTAGGACTTTACAGTAGGACTTGGTAGGACTTTACAGTAGGACTTGGTAGGACTTTACAGTAGGACTTAGTAGGACTTGGTAGGACTTTACAGTAGGACTTGGTAGGACTTTACAGTAGGACTTGGTAGGACTTTACAGTAGGACTTTACAGTAGGACTTGGTAGGACTTTACAGTTGGACTTAGTAGGACTTTACAGTAGGACTTTACAGTAGGACTTGGTAGGACTTTACAGTTGGACTTAGTAGGACTTTACAGTAGGACTTTACAGTAGGACTTGGTAGGACTTTACAGTAGGACTTGGTAGGACTTTACAGTAGGACTTGGTAGGACTTTACAGTTGGACTTAGTAGGACTTTACAGTAGGACTTTACAGTAGGACTTGGTAGGACTTTACAGTAGGACTTGGTAGGACTTTACAGTAGGACTTAGTAGGACTTTACAGTAGGACTTAGTAGGACTTTACAGTAGGACTTGGTAGGACTTTACAGTAGGACTTGGTAGGACTTTACAGTAGGACTTGGTAGGACTTTACAGTAGGACTTGGTAGGACTTTACAGTAGGACTTGGTAGGACTTTACAGTAGGACTTGGTAGGACTTTACAGTAGGACTTGGTAGGACTTTACAGTAGGACTTAGTAGGACTTTACAGTTGGACTTAGTAGGACTTTACAGTAGGACTTGGTAGGACTTTACAGTAGGACTTGGTAGGACTTTACAGTAGGACTTTACAGTAGGACTTGGTAGGACTTTACAGTAGGACTTGGTAGGACTTTACAGTAGGACTTTACAGTAGGACTTGGTAGGACTTTAAAGTAGGACTTGGTAGGACTTTACAGTAGGACTTTACAGTAGGACTTGGTAGGACTTTACAGTAGGACTTGGTAGGACTTTACAGTAGGACTTGGTAGGACTTTACAGTAGGACTTGGTAGGACTTTACAGTAGGACTTGGTAGGACTTTACAGTAGGACTTGGTAGGACTTTACAGTAGGACTTGGTAGGACTTTACAGTAGGACTTGGTAGGACTTTACAGACATTTGCTTCATTGGATGTTGATAATATTGGAAGAGTTTTACATGTTGTATGAGTGTTTGGCAGAGGGTTTAAAGGGCATTGTAACAATGTGATTTAAAAATGTTTAAAAAAGTAATTGATGAGAGTAATACAATATGATTGGTATTGGTTAATTAATGAGAGAATAATACAATATGATTGGTATTGGTTAATTAATGAGAGAATAATACAATATGATTGGTATTGGTTAATTAATTAATGAGAGAATAATACAATATGATTGGTATTGGTTAATGAATTAATGAGAGTATAATACAATATGATTGGTATTGGTTAATTAATTAATGAGAGAATAATACAATATGATTGGTATTGGTTAATTAATTAATGAGAGAATAATACAATATGATTGGTATTGGTTAATTAATGAGAGAATAATACAATATGATTGGTATTGGTTAATTAATTAATGAGAGTATAATACAATATGATTGGTATTGGTTAATGAATTAATGAGAGAATAATACAATATGATTGGTATTGGTTAATTAATTAATGAGAGAATAATACAATATGATTGGTATCGGTTAATGAATAAATGAAAATGAATAGCAACATTCCAAAACGTAGTTCTTCTTCAGATTGGGAAATCTGGCCTTCATCCCAAATGGCGTCCTATTTCCTGTATAGGCCACTACTTTTGACCAGAGGTCCAACGTGCCCTGGTTAAAAGTAGTGCACTAAATAAGGAATTGGGCGCCATTTGGAACATATCTCTGATGTGATCTGCTACGCTCCGCACCACATCTAAAAGACATTTACAATCCTCCTGATGCCAAGACTTTTGTTGAAATATTTGGTTTAAGGTTCCTGCACTTGTTAGAAAGCAGTGATACTTCATTCTATTGTCTGTCCATGTTAAAGTACCCCTATGTACGGGGTATGCACGGTATACACTACGTTGTCCAAACAAACTTGCAGGTTCCTTCACGACGATACAACAACAACAAATACTAAAAGATAATAATATGTACGTAAAGTAAATGGCTCAGTAAAATTTAATACATATTTTTGCATAAGTGTATATATACTGTATATATAAAAAATATATAATTGTATAATAAACTAAGAGGAATATGATTATGGGAGAAGCTTTAGGGCGTGTGGTATCAAGGATGATTCTGATGGTTAAACTTTGTAATATATGAACATAATAATGCCATTTAGCAGATACCATTCATGACCTTATTGTATTCAGCCATTCATGACCTTATTGTATTCAGCCATTCATGACCTTATTGTATTCAGCCATTCATAACCTTATTGTATTCAGCCATTCATAACCTTATTTTATTCAGCCATTCATGACCTTATTGTATTCAGCCATTCATAACCTTATTGTATTCAGCCATTCATGACCTTATTGTATTCAGCCATTCATAACCTTATTTTATTCAGCCATTCATGACCTTATTGTATTCAGCCATTCATAACCTTATTTTATTCAGCCATGCATGACCTTATTGTATTCAGCCATTCATAACCTTATTGTATTCAGCCATTCATAACCTTATTTTATTCAGCCATTCATAACCTTATTTTACTCAGCCATTCATGACCTTATTGTATTCAGCCATTCATAACCTTATTTTATTCAGCCATTCATAACCTTATTATATTCAACCTTATTATATTCAACCTGTTTCTCACACCTTTTCTTCAATCAGAAATAATTTTTGAATTCTAACAAACTTACTTTCAAGACAACTCCTTTTTTTGTTTCATATACATTCTGTTGTATTCCTCATATTTATATTACATTCTGTATTCCCCATATCTACTAATATTCAAAGGTTTGGATTCACTTAGAAATGTCCTTGTTTTTGAAAGAAAAGCAAATGTTTTGTTAATTAAAATAACATCAAATTGATCAGAAATACAATGTAGACATTGTTCATATTGTAATTGACTATTGTAGCTGGAAACGGCTGATTCTTTTAATGGAATATCTACAGAGGCCCATTATCAGCAACCATCACTCCTGTGTTCCAATGGCACGTTGTGTTAGCTAATCCAAGTTTATCATTTTAAAATGATAATTGATCATTAGAAAACCCTTTTGCAATTATGTTAGCACAGCTGAAAACTGTTGGCCTGATTAGAGGCAATGAGACTAGTTTAGTATCTGGAGCATCAACATTTGTTGGTTCGATTACAGGTTCAAAATGGCCAGAAACAAATAACTTTCTTCTGAAACTCGTCAGTCTATTCTTGTTCTAAGAAATTAAGGCTATTCCATGCGAGAAATTGCCAAGAAACTGAAGATCTCGTACAAAGCTGTGTCCTACTCCCTTTATAGAACAGTGCAAACTGGCTCTAACCAGAATAGAAAGAGGAGTGGGAGGCCCCGGTGCACAGCTGAGCAAGAGGACAAGTACATTAGTGTCTAGTTTGAGAAACAGATGCCTCACAAGTCCTCAACTGGCAGCTCCATTAAATAGTACCTGCAAAACACCAGTCTCAATGTCAACAGTGAAGAGACGACTCCAGGATGCGGCCCTTCTAGGCAGAGTTGCAAAGAAAAATAAATATCTCAGACTGGCCTATAGCAAAGATTAAGATGGGCAAAAGAACAGACGAAGGTTGGAAAAATGGGGAAAAAGAGCCAATTTTCTCCTACAACAGGACAATGACCCAAAGCACAGCTCCAAACTACAGTGCCTTGCAAATGTATTCATCCACCTTGGAGCTTTTCATTACAACCTGTAATTTAAATGGATTTCGGTCATTTATTTGGATTTCATGTAAGGTACATATACACAAAATAGTCCAAGTTGGTGAAGTGAAATTTAAAAACTTGTTTCAAAAAAATTCTAATAAATAAAAAATGGAAAAGTGGTGCGTGCATATGTATTCACCCCCTTTGCTATGAAGCCCCTAAATAAGATCTGGTGCAACCAATTACCTTCAGAAGTCACATAATTAGTTAGATTGCACACAGGTGGATTTTATTTAAGTCTCACATGTTCTGTTATATGATCTCAGTATATATAAACCTGTTCTGAAAGGCCCCAGAGTCTACAACACCACTAAGCAAGGGGCAGCACCAAGCAAGCGGCACCATGAAGATCAAGGAGCTCTTCAATCAGGTCAGGGACAAAGTTGTGGAGAGTACAGATCAGGGTTGAATTCTAAAAAGATATCTGGAACTTTGAACATCCCAAAAGGGGACCATTAAATCCATTATTTAAAAATGGAAATATGGCACCACAACAAACCTGCCAAGAGAGGGCTGCCCACTAAAACTCACAGACCAGGCAAGGAGGGAATTTGTAGAGGCGGCAGGGTAGCCTAGTGGTTAGAGCGTTGGACTAGTAACTGGAAGGTTGCATGTTCAAACCCTCGAGCTGACAAGGTACAAATCTGTCGTTCTGCCCCTGAACAGGCAGTTAACCCACTGTTCCTAGGCCGTTATTGAAAATAAGAATTTGTTCTTAACTGACTTGCCTAGTTAAAATTTAAAATACCCAGAGAGGCAACAAAGAGACCAAAGATAACCTTGAAGGAGCTGCAAAGCTCCACAGTGGGGATTGGAGTATCTGTCCATACGACCACTTTAAGCCGTACACTCGACAGAGCTGGGCTTTACGGAAGAGTGACCAGAAAAAAAACTTTGCTTAAAGAAAAAAATAAGCAAACATGTTTGGTGTTTGCCAAAAGGGATGTGGGAGACTCCCCAAACATATGGAAGAAGGTACTCTGGTCAGATGAGACTAAAATTGAGCTTTTTGGCCATCAAGGAAAACACTGTCTGGCGCAAACCAAACACCTATCATCACCCCGAGAACACCATCCCCATGGTGGTGGCAGCATCATGCTGTGGGGATGTTTTTCATCGGCAGGGACTGGGAAACTGGTCAGAATTGAAGGAATGATGGATGGCGCTAAATACAGGGACATTCTTGAGGGAAACCTGTTTGTCTTCCAGAGATTTGAGACTGGGACGGAGGTTCACCTTCAGGACAATGATCCTAAGCATACTGCTAAAGCAACACTTGAGTGGTTTAAGGGGAAACATTTAAATGTCTTGGAATGGCCTAGTCAAAGCCCAGACCTCAATCCAGTTGAGAATCTGTGGTATGACCTAAAGATTACTCTACACCAGCGGAACCCATCCAACTTGAAGGAGCTGGAGCAGTTTTGCCTTGAAGAATGAACAAAAATCCCAGTGGCTAGATGTGCCAAGCTTATAGAGACAAACCCCAAGAGACTTGCAGCTGTAATTGCTGCAAAAGTGCCTCTACAAAGTATTGACTTTGGGGGTGAATAGTTATGTACGCTCAAATGTTTCGTTTTTTTGTCTTATTTCTTCTTTGTTTCACAAAAATAATATTTTGCATCTTCTAAGTGGTAGCCATGTTGTGTAAATCAAATGATACAACCCCCCCCAAAAAAATCTATTTTAATTCCAGGTTGTAAGGCAACAAAGTAGGGAAAATGCCAAGGGGGTGAATACTTTTGCAAGCCACTGTGTGCAAGAAGTATTTAGGGAAGAAGCAGTCAGCTGGTATTCTGTCTATAATGGAGTGGCCAGCACAGTCACCGGATCTCAACCCTATTGAGCTGTTGTGGGAGCAGCTTGACCGTATGGTTTCCATCAATCTAAAAGAGCAGCTTGTAAGAATTTTCATCCGCTACTGTGCCCATCAAGCCAATCCAACTTGTGGGAGGTGCTTCAGGAAGCATGGGGTGAAATCTCTTCAGATCACCTCAACACATTGACAACTAGAAGCCATCAAGCCAATCCAACTTGTGGGAGGTGCTTCAGGAAGCATGGGGTGAAATCTCTTCAGATGTCCTCAACTAATTGACAACTAGAAGCCATCAAGCCAATCCAACTTGTGGGAGGTGCTTCAGGAAGCATGGGGTGAAATCTCTTCAGATTACCTCAACAAACTGACAACTAGAATGCCAAAGCTCTGCAAGGCTGTTATTGCTGCAAATGGAGGATTCATTGATGAAAGCAAAGTTTGGAGGACAATTATTATTTCAATTAAAAATAATTATTTATTACCTTGTCTTGTCTTGACTATATTTGCTATTCATTTTGCAACTCATTTCATGTAAGTTTTCATGGAAAACAAGCTCATTTCTAAGTGGCCCCAAACTTTTGAATGTATTTTTTTTTTCTTGTTCATTTTTCTATTTGCCTCATGACTCCTGCATACTTCGTTGACTACAAACCTTCTTTACCCAACCGTGGAACAGACTATGATTGTTCCCACACTTGGGACTCTGACTCTCTATTGGTGACACAGACTTTTGCCCCCCCCCCATCCCATTCTGACCACCGCCGGCTTTGTATTCATGTTTCCTGATGACATTTCTGTACAATATGATCTTATTGCCATCTGCTGCACATTCAGATGTCATAAATCAACACCGCAGAGCTCTCCCTGTCCTCTGCCGTGCCTTGATTGTATTACTGCTGATGATATCTGGAAATGGGCCAGGGTGTACATGCACATCTACTGTTGCCAGCCCCAGTTCTGACTTGTGCTCTGATATTTGCTTCACTGATTTCTGCTCTTGTAAAAGCCTGGGTTTTCTGCACATTAACACTAGAAGCGTATTACCTAAAATGGATTAATTGAAAGTGTGGGTTCACAGCTCCAATCCAGATGTGTTGGTCATTACTGAGACGTGGTTAAGAAAGAGTGTTTTGAATACTGACCTTTCTGGTTATAACCTTTTTCGGCAAGGCAGATCTTCCAAAGGTGGGGGAGTGGCAATATTTACCAAGGATCACCTTCAGTGCTCGATTGTCTCCACGAAGTCTGTCCCCAAACTATTTGATTTGCTGGTTTTAAGTATTAAACTTTCAAATAGTTATTTGTTAACTGTTGCTGGGTGTTATCGTCCTCCATCAGCACCAGCCTGTACCCTCCCTGCCCTAAGCTCTCTCCTGGCCCCTTACCCTAAGTCTGAATTTGTTCTGCTAGGTGACCTAAACTGGGACATGCTTAAACCACCTGACCAAGTCCTATAGCGATGGGACTCCCTAAATCTTTCTCAGATTATTACCAATCCCACAAGGCATGACTCCAAACACCCAGAAAAGACTACGCTCCTCGATGTTATCCTCACAAATAATCCTGATAGGTATCAGTCTGGTGTTTTCAGTAATGACCTGTTTGATGATGTAATGATCACTGTTTTACAGCCTGTGTTCGTAATCGGTGCTCAGTGAAATGACCTGTCCTGATTTGTCATAGACGCTTGGTAAAAAACTTAAATGAGCAAGCCTTCCTTCATGAACTGGCCTCTGTAAAATAGTATAGAATCAGCTTGATCCACTCTGTTGAAGACGGTTGGACCTCTTTATTGATATTTTCAGTGGTGTTGTTAACAAACACACCCCCATAAAGAAGAGAATGAGAATTAAAAACAGGGTCAGCCCCTAGTTCAACTTTAAGGATCAGGTCTCTCTCTGTAGGTCTAACCTCAAGAAGTTCTGTAAAACAGTTAGAAAGAATAAACCCGCCTCCTCACAGCTGCCCATGTCCCTTAATGTTGATGATGTGGTTGTTACTGACAACAAGCACATGGCGGAGCTCACCACTTCATTAAGTCAGGATTCCTATTTGACTCAGCCATCCATCTTTGCCCGTCCAACATTTCCTCATCTCCCTTCTAATGTGACTATCCCCGATGCTTCTCCCTCTTTTCCCCTGTCTCGCACAGTTTCTCCCTGCAGGCGGTCACTGAGTCCAAGGTGCTAAAGCAGCTCCTTAAACTTGAACCCCAAAAAACTATATGGGTCAGATGGTTTAGACCCTTTATCTTTAAGGTTGCTGCTCATATCATCGCCAAGCCTATCTCTGACCTTTTTAACCTGTCTCTCCTTTCTGGGGAGGTTCCCATTGCTTGGAAGGCAGCTACGGTTCATCCTTTATTTAAAGGGGGAGATCAAGCTGATCCTAACTGATACAGCCCTTTTTCTATTTTGCCGTGTTTATCAAAAGTGTTGGAAAAACTTGTCAATAATCAACTGACTGGCTTTCTTGATGTCTATAGTATTCTCTCTGGTGTGCAATCTGGTTCAGGTTATGGATGCGTCACTGCAACCTTAAAGGTTCTCAATGATGTCACCATTCACCCTGATTCTAAGCAATATTGTGCTGCTCTTTTTATTGACTTGGCCAAAGCTTTTGATACGGTAGACCATTCAATTCTTGTGGACCGGCTAAGGAGTGTTGGTGTCTCTGAGGGGTCTTTGGGCTGGTTTGCTAACTACCTCTCTCAAAGAGTGCAGTGTATAAAGTCAGAAAATCTGCTGTCTCAGCCACTGCCTGTAACCAAGGGAGTACCCCAAGGCTCAATCTTCTCAATTTACATCAACAACATAGTTCAGGCAGTAGGATGCTCTCTCATCCATTTATATGCAGATGATAGAGTCGTATATTCACATGGCCCCTCCCTGGATTTTGTGTTAAACTCTCTACAACAAAGATTTCTTAGTGTCCAACAAGCTTTCTCTGCCCTAAACTAACCCTGATTCAGATGACCATCGGCAGATAAGGGTGCTGTCAATCGGCAAGATGTTCTTTACCATGCGTTCATCAGATTTGCCACCAATGCTCTTATAGGACACATCACTGCACTCTATTCTCCTCTGTAAACTGGTCATCTCTGTATACCTGTCGCAAGACCGACTGGTTGATGCTTATATTTAAAACCCTCTTAGGCCTCACTCCCCCCCTATCTGAGATATCTACTGCAGCCCTCATCCTCCACATACAATACTCGTTCTGCCAGTCACATTCTGTTAAAGGTCCCCAAAGAGCACACATCCCTGGGTCACTCCTCTGTTCAGTTCGCTGCAGCTAGCGACTGGAACGAGCTGCAACAAACACTCAAACTGGACAGTTTGATCTCCATCTCTTCATTCAAAGACTCAGTCATGGACACTCTTACTGACAGTTGTGGCTGCTTTGTGTGATGTATTGTTGTCTCTACCTTCTTGCCCTTTGTGCTGTTGTCTGTGCCCAATAATGTTTGTACCATGTTTTGTGCTGCTACCATGTTGTTGTCATGTTGTGTTGCTACCATGCTGTGTTGCTGCCTTGCTATGTTGTTGTCTTAGGTCACTATTTGTGTAGTGTTGTCTCTCTTGTCGTGATGTGTGTTTCGTCCTATATTTATAATTATTTTAAATGCCAGCCCCCGTCCCCGCAGGAGGCCTTTTGCCTTTTGGTAGGCCGTCATTGTAAATAAGAATTTGTTCATAAACTGACTTGCCTAGTTAAATAAAGGTTATATAAAATAAATAAATGAAAATATCAACAGAAGTATTTTTTCTGGGTGATTTAAATATCGATAGGATGTAGTGCTCACAATTTAATAGCCATAGCTAGGAAATCCAAAGCTCCAAAGGCCTAATATAGGGAGTGATGATGAGCAACCAGACGCTGCACTTGGCACATTTATGAAATTGCTTATTCCAGTTACTAATAAGCACACACCCATTATGAAAATGACTATAAAAATATTTAAATCCCCTTGGATTGATGAGGAATTGAAACATTGTATGGTTGAGAGGGATGAGGCAAAAGGTATGGCAAATAAGTCTTGCTGCACAACCGATTGGCAAACGTACTACAAATTGAGAAATAATTTGACTAAAATGAATAAAAAATAAATGATACTATGAAAGAAAAATAAATTATATAAAGAATGGTAGTAAAAATCTTTGGGGCACCTTAAATGAAATTCTGGGGGAAAAAAGCCAACTCGGCTCCATCATTCATTGAATCAGATGGTTCATTCATTACAAAACCCACTGATAATGCCAACTAATTTAATGACTTTTTCATTGGCAAGATAAACAAATTTAGGGATGACATGCCAGCAACAAACGCTGACACTACACATCCAAGTTTATCAGACACAAATTATGAAAGACAAGAATTGTACTTTTGAATTCCGTAAAGTCAGTGTGGAAGAGGTAAAAAAATATACAGTATATTGTTGTCTATCAACAATGACAAGCCACTGGAGTCTGATAATCTGGATGGAAAATTACTGAGGATAACAGAGGATGATAATGACACATCTTTAAAACCTCTTAAGGATCCGCCCTTTTTTTCAATTTTCGCCTAGAATTACATACCCAAATCTAACTGCCTGTAGTTCAGGCTCTGAAGCAGGAACATGCACATTCTTGGTACCATTTAAAAGGAAACACTTTGAAGTTTGTGGAAATGTGAAAGGAATGTAGGAGAATATAATACAACAGTGAGGACTATGAAAAGAGTCACACACAGAAACAAACACTCAGACATAGTAAGACACATGGATTTTGTATTGGTGATATGTCATTGCAGAGTAGTGGTCTGAGGGAACAATTAATGTGTTGTGAAAAGTGTTATGAAATGTAATGTCATGTAATATTTTAAATTGTATATAAATACATTAGTGTAGCTGGACCCCAGGAAGAGTAGCTGCTGCCTTGGCAGGAACTAATGGGGATCCATAATAAACCCCAGGAAGAGTAGCTGCTGCCTTGGCAGGAACTAATGGGGATCCATAATAAACCCCAGGAAGAGTAGCTGCTGCCTTGGCAGGAACTAATGGGGAACCATAATAAACCCCAGGAAGAGTAGCTGCTGCCTTGGCAGGAACTAATGGGGAACCATAATAAACCCCAGGAAGAGTAGCTGCTGCCTTGACAGGAACTAATGGGGATCCATAATAAACCCCAGGAAGAGTAGCTGCTGCCTTGGCAGGAACTAATGGGGAACCATAATAAACCCCAGGAAGAGTAGCTGCTGCCTTGACAGGAAATAATGGGGATCCATAATAAACCCCAGGAAGAGTAGCTGCTGCCTTGGCAGGAACTAATGGGGAACCATAATAAACCCCAGGAAGAGTAGCTGCTGCCTTGGCAGGAACTAATGGGGATCCATAATAAACCCCAGGAAGAGTAGCTGCTGCCTTGGCAGGAACTAATGGGGATCCATAATAAACCCCAGGAAGAGTAGCTGCTGTCTTGGCAGGAACTAATGGGGATCCATAATAAACCCCAGGAAGAGTATCTTCTGCCTTGGCAGGAACTAATGGGGATTAATAATAAACCCCAGGAAGAGTAGCTGCTGCCTTGGCAGGAACTAATGGGGATCCATAATACACCCCAGGAATATTAGCTGCTGCCTTGGCAGGAACTAATGGGGATCCATAATAAACCCCAGGAAGAGTAGCTGCTGCCTTGGCAGGAACTAATGGGGAACCATAATAAACCCCAGGAAGAGTAGCTGATGCCTTGGCAGGAACTAATGGGGATCCATAATACATTTACATTTAAGTCATTTAGCAGACGCTCTTATCCAGAGCGACTTACAAATTGGTGCATTCACCTTATGACCTCCAGTGGAACAGTAGTGCATCTAAATCTTTTCAGGGGAGGGGGTGAGAGGGATTACTTTATCCTATCCTAGGTATTCCTTAAAGAGGTGGGGTTTCAGGTGTCCCGGAAGGTGGGAATATGTCCTGGCGTCGTGAGGGAGTTTGTTCCACCATTGGGGGCCAGAGCAGCTTTTGACTGGGCTGATGTGGTAGGGAGATCCAGTGCCCTTGTTTGGGTGTAGGGCCTGAAGAGCCTGGAGGTAGAGGTGCCGTTCCCCTCACAGCTCCGCACCATGGTCTTGTAGCGGATGCGAGCTTCAACTGGAAGCCAGTGGAGGGAGCGGAGGAACTGACGTGAGAGAACTGGGGAACACCAGACGGGCTGCGGCGTTCTGGATGAGTTGTAGGGGTTTAAACAGGCAGGGAGCCCAGCCAACAGAAGAATCCAGACGGGAGATGACAAGTGCTGATGCCTGCGCCGCTTCCTGTGTGAGGCAGGGTCGTACTCTGCGGATGTTGTAGAGCATGAACCTACAGGAACGGGCCACCGCCTTGATAATAAACCCCAGGAAGAGTAGCTGCTGCCTTGACAGGAACTAATGGGGATCCATAATAAACCCCAGGAAGAGTAGCTGCTGCCTTGACAGGAACTAATGGGGATCCATAATAAACCCCAGGAAGAGTAGCTGCTGCCTTGACAGGAACTAATGGGGATCCATAATAAACCCCAGGAAGAGTAGCTGCTGCCTTGACAGGAACTAATGGGGATCCATAATAAACCCCAGGAAGAGTAGCTGCTGCCTTGACAGGAACTAATGGAGATCCATAATAAACCCCAGGAAGAGTAGCTGCTGCCTTGGCAGGAACTAATGGGGAACCATAATAAACCCCAGGAAGAGTAGCTGCTGCCTTGGCAGGAACTAATGGGGATCCATAATAAACCCCAGGAAGAGTAGCTACTGCCTTGACAGGACACTGCACACTGCCCTAACCCATAATACCTATGTGAGAATGCTTTTCATCGACTACAATTCAGCATTTAACACCATAGTACCCTCCAAGCTCGTCATCAAGCTCGAGACCCTGGGTCTCGACCCCGCCCTGTGCAACTGGGTACTGGACTTCCTGACGGGCCACCCCCAGGTGGTAAGGGTAGGCAACAACATCTCCACCCCGCTGATCCTCAACACTGGGGCCCCACAAGGGTGCGTTCTGAGCCCTCTCCTGTACTCCCTGTTCACCCACGACTGCGTGGCCACACACGCCTCCAACTCAATCATCAAGTTTGTGGACGGCACAACAGTGGTAGGCTTGATTACCAACAACGACGAGACGGCCTACAGGGAGGAGGTGAGGGCCCTCGGAGTGTGGTGTCAGGAAAATAACCTCACACTCAACGTCAACAAAACTAAGGAGATGATTGTGGACTTCAGGAAACAGCAGAGGGAACACCCCCCTATCCACATCGATGGAACAGTAGTGGAGAGGGTAGTAAGTTTTAAGTTCCTCGGCATACACATCACAGACAAACTGAATTGGTCCACTCACACTGACAGCATCGTGAAGAAGGCGCAGCAGCGCCTCTTCAACCTCAGGAGGCTGAAGAAATTTGGCTTGTCACCAAAAGCACTCACAAACTTCTACAGATGCACAATCGAGAGCATCCTGGCGGGCTGTATCACCGCCTGGCACGGCAACTGCTCCGCCCACAACCGTAAGGCTCTCCAGAGGGTAGTGAGGTCTGCACAACGCATCACCGGGGGCAAACTACCTGCCCTCCAGGACACCTACACCACCCGATGTTACAGGAAGGCCATAAAGATCATCAAGGACAACAACCACCCGAGCCACTGCCTGTTCACCCCGCTATCATCCAGAAGGCGAGGTCAGTACAGGTGCATCAAAGCTGGGACCGAGAGACTGAAAAACAGCTTCTATCTCAAGGCCATCAGACTGTTAAACAGCCACCACTAACATTGAGTGGCTGCTGCCAACACACTGACACTGACTCAACTCCAGCCACTTTAATAATGGGAATTGATGAGAAATGATGTAAAAATATATCACTAGCCACTTTAAACAATGCTCCCTAATATAATGTTTACATACCCTACATTATTCATCTCATATGCCTACGTATATACTGTACTCTATGTCATCTACTGCATCCTTATGTAATACATGTATCACTAGCCACTTTAACTATGCCACTTTGTTTACATACTCATCTCATATGTATATACTGCACTCAATACCATCTACTGTATCTTGCCTATGCCGCTCTGTACCATCACTCATTCATATATCTTTACATATTCTTTATCCCCTTACACTGTGTATAAGACAGTAGTTTTGGAATTGTTAGTTAGATTACTTGTTGGTTATTACTGCATTGTCGGAACTAGAAGCACAAGCATTTCGCGACACTCGCATTAACATCTGCTAACCATGTGTATGTGACAAATACAATTTGATTTGATTTGAGGAACTAATGGGGATCCATAAAAAATACAAATACTCCAAGACACTAACCACAGCATACTACAGTTGAAGTCTGAAGTTTACATACACCTTAGCCAAATACATCTAAACTCAGTTTTTCACAATTCCTGACATTTAATCCTAGGAAAAATTCCCTGTCTTAGGTCAGTTAGGATCACCACTTTATTTTAAGAATGTGAAATGTCAGAATGATTTATTTCAGCTTTTATTTCTTTCATCACATTCCCAGTGGGTCAGAAGTTTACATAAACTCAATTAGTATTTGGTAGCATTGTCTTTAAGTTGTTTAACTTGGGTCAAACGTTTCGGGTAGCCTTCCGCAAGCTTCCCACAATAAGTTGGGTGAATTTTGTCTCATTCCTCCTGACAGAGCTGGTGTAACTGAGTCAGGTTTGTAGGCCTCCTTGCTCGCACACGCCTTTTCAGTTCTGCCCACAAATGTTATATGTGATTGAGGTCAGGGCTTTCATGGCCACTCCAATACCTTGACTTTGTTGTCCTTAAGCCGTTTTTGCCACAACTCTGGAAGTATGCTTGGGGTTATTGTCCATTTGGAAGACTCATTTGCGACCAAGCTTTAACTTAACTGATTTCTTGGTACATTTTGTGAAGTGTACCAGTCCCTCCTGCAGCAAAGCACCCCACAACATGATGCTGCCACCCCCGTGCTTCAAAAAAAGTACGATCTTTGTCCCCATGTGCAGTTGCAAACCGTAATCTGGCTTTTTTATGGTGGTTTTGGAACAGTGTTTTCTTCCTTGCTGAGTGGCCATTCAGGTTATGTTGATATAGGACTCATTTTAATGTGGATATAGATCATTTTGTACCTGTTTCCTCCAGCAAGGTCCTTTGCTGTTGTTCTGGGATTGATTTGCACTTTTCACATCAAAGTACGTTCATCTCTAGGAGACAGAATGCGTCTCATTTCTGATGGATGACAGCTGCGTGGTCCCATGGTGTTGATACTTGCATACTATTGTTTGTACAGATGAATGTGGTACCTTCAGGCATTTGGAAATTGCTCCTAAGGATGAACCAGACTTGTGGAGATCTACAATACTACAGATATCATACCCTACTCTAACCACAGGATACTACAGATATAACACCCTACTCTAACCACAGGATACTACAGATATCACACCCTACTCTAACCACAGGATACTACAGATATAACACCCTACTCTAACCACAGGATACTACAGATATCACACCCTACTCTAACCACAGGATACTACAGATATCACACCCTACTCTAACCACAGGATACTACAGATATCACACCCAACTCTAACCACAGGATACTACAGATATAACACCCTACTCTAACCACAGGATACTACAGATATCACACCCTACTCTAACCACAGGATACTACAGATATAACACCCTACTCTAACCACAGGATACTACAGATATCATACCCTACTCTAACCACAGGATACTACAGATATAACACCCTACTCTAACCACAGGATACTACAGATATCATACCCTACTCTAACCACAGGATACTACAGATATAACACCCTACTCTAACCACAGGATACTACAGATATAACACCCTACTCTAACCACAGGATACTACAGATATCACACCCTACTCTAACCACAGGATACTACAGATATCACACCCTACTCTAACCACAGGATACTACAGATATAACACCCTACTCTAACCACAGGATACTACAGATATCACACCCAACTCTAAGACACTCTTGCAACCACTGGAGTACACTTCCAAAGTTTCTGACTCATGATCCAACTCATAATTTCATATTTCTATTTCGTAAAGTCCTGTCAGAGACACTCTACTTTAATCTGTATCTCTACATTTACGGTTTATCTGTCTGTCTGTCTGTCTGTCTGTCTGTCTGTCTGTCTGTCTGTCTGTCTGTCTGTCTGTCTGTCTGTCTGTCTGTCTGTCTGTCTGTCTGTCTGTTTGTCTGTCTGACTGTCTATCTGTCTGACTGTCTGTCTGTCTGTCTGTCTGTCTGTCTGACTGACTGTCTGTCTATCTGTCTGACTGTCTATCTGTCTGTCTATCTGTCTGTCTATCTGTCTGACTGTCTGTCTGTCTATCTGTCTGTCTGTCTGTCTGTCTGTCTATCTGTCTGTCTATCTGTCTGACTGTCTATCTGTCTGACTGTCTGTCTGTCTATCTGTCTGTCTATCTGTCTGTCTATCTGTCTGTCTGACTGTCTGTCTGTCTGACTGACTGTCTGTCTATCTGTCTGACTGTTTATCTGTCTGACTGTTTATCTGTCTGTCTGTCTGTCTGTCTGTCTGTCTGTCTGTCTGTCTGTCTGTCTGTCTGTCTGTCTGTCTGTCTGTCTGTCTGTCTGTCTGTCTGTCTGTCTGTCTGTCTGTCTATCACCTCATTTGGGGCACCTCATGTTTTGGCACATAAAAGGAACCGTGAACTGGATGTTAGGATGTTATTCTGCAGAGGTTTTGATGTGATGTTAGAACATCAAGGACTGAGACAAACACATCCAGATGCTTCTCTCTCACTCTACCCCCCCTCTCTCTTGCTCTCTACCCCCTCATCTCTCTCTCCACCCCCTCCTCCCTCTCCCTCTCTACCCCTCTCATCTCTCTCTCTACCCCTCATCTCTCTCACTCTCTCTCTCCCTACTACCCCCATCTCTCTCTCCCGATCTCTCTACCCCCTCATCTCTCTCTTCTCTCCCTCTCACTCTCTCTCTACCCCCTCATCTCTTTCTCTCTCTCTCTCCTCTCTCTCTCTCTCTCTCCCCCTTCTCTCTCTTCTCTTTCTTTCCCTCTTTCTCTCTCTCTCTCTACCCCCATCATCTCTCTCTCTCTCTCTCGCTCTCTCTCCACCCCCTCATCTCTTCTCTCGTCTCTCTCTCTCGCTCTCTCTCCAACCCCTCATCTCTCTCTCTCTCTTCTCTCCCTCTCCCTCTCTCTACCCCCTCATCTCTTTCTCTCTCTCTCCCTCTCACTCTCTCTCTACCCCCCTTCTCTCTCTTCTCTTTCTTTCCCTCTTTCTCTCTCTCTCTACCCCCTCATATCTCTTCTCTCTCTCTCTCTCGCTCTCTCCCACCCTCATCTCTCTCACTCTCTCTCTCCTACTACCCCCATCTCTCTCTCCCGCTCTCTCTACCCCCTCATCTCTCTCTTCTCTCCCTCTCACTCTCTCTCTACCCCCTCATCTCTTTCTCTCTCTCTCTCCCTCTCTCTCTCTCTCTACCCCCTTCTCTCTCTTCTCTTTCTTTCCCTCTTTCTCTCTCTCTCTACCCCCTCATCTCTCTTCTCTCTCTCTCTCTCTCTCGCTCTCTCCACCCCCTCATCTCTTCTCTCGTCTCTCTCTCTCGCTCTCTCCACCCCCTCATCTCTCTCTCTCTCTTCTCTCCCTCTCACTCTCTCTCTACCCCCTCATCTCTTTCTCTCTCTCTCTCTCTCCCTCTCACTCTCTCTCTATCCCCCTTCTCTCTCTTCTCTTTCTTTCCCTCTTTCTCTCTCTCTCTACCCCCCCTCATATCTCTTCTCTCTCTCTCTCGCTCTCTCTCCACCCCCCTCATCTCTTCTCTCGTCTCTCTTTCTCGCTCTCTCTCCACCCCTCATCTCTCTCTCTTCTCTCGCTCTCTCTCCACCCCCTCATCTCTCTCTTCTCTCGCTCTCTCCACCCCCTCATATCTCTCTTCTCTCCCTCTCGCTCTCTCTCCACCCCCCGTCATCTCTCTCTCCCTCTCTCTCCACCCCCTCATATCTCTCTCTTCTCTCGCTCTCTCTCCACCCCCGTCATCTCTCTCTCCCTCTCTCTCCACCCCCTCATCTCTCTCTCTCTCTCTCCCCCCTCATCTCTCTCTCTTTTTTCTTCTCATGGCATCTTAGGGTTCATCCAAGCATCAAGTCTCCTCTCTCTCCACCCCCTCTCCTCTCTCTCTGTCTGATGTTCTCACAGACTTAGGAGGAATTCTTGGCAGAACAATACAGAAACCTCAAACCCAAGCCTGATAAATTGGCGGTATGTCAAGAATGATAAATGACTTGGAACAGAGCTCTGTGTGTACTGAACTGCACCAGATTGGTTCATGGTTACTATGATTTTTGGGAAATTAATATATGCACAATGATCACATGTTCCCAATACAGTGATGTATCTATTTATCAGGGTTTCAGACAAGAAAGATCCCTTTTATTGTTCCTTAGAGTTAGCCCTTATACTCCCTATGTAGTCAGAATCTTACTGTACCTGTACCTGAATCTTTTCATACCACCCGAAGGTCCAAAATAGCTCTGAAATGCCCAGAGCTGGTTACCCAGACACAGATCAAGCCTGGTCCTGGACTAAACTTAACATAGCCAGTTCTTGACCGGTTCCGACCAACATTTCTGTGTACAGCATCAGTTCCTGTACACTCCGTGAATGTTCTGGCTGTCACCTACTCTCCAATGTGATGCAGTTTGGGCCAGATTCCGATCCGAGTTAAGCACGTAAATGGAACGTGAGGTCCGTGGGGCGACGCACAATTGGCCTAGCGCCGTCCCCTTTTAATGCACTTTTCTCCCGGTCAATATCTGACCTTGAACTTAAGGATGAGAATAGCATGCTATTCACATACAATTTGTTGGGGGTGGAGCTTTAATAAATTATTCTTAAAAAATATATATATATTTTACCCCCTTTTTCTCCCCAATTTCATGGTATCCAATTGTTTGTCTCATCGCTACAACTCCCGTACGGGCTGAGGAGAGACGAAGGTTGAAAGTCATGTGTCCTCCGATACACAACCCAACCAAGCCGCACTGCTTCTTAACACAGCGTGCATCCAACCCGGAAGCCAGCCGCACCAATGTGTCGGAGGAAACACCGTGCACCTGGCAACCTTGGTTAGAGCGCACTGCGCCCGGCCCGCAACAGGAGTCGCTGGTGCGCAATGAGACAAGGACATCCCTACCGGCCAAGCCCTCCCTTACCCGGACGACGCTAGGCCAATTGTGCGTCGCCCCACGGACCTCCCGGTCGCGGCCGGTTAAGACAGAGCCTGGGCGCGAACCCAGAGTCTCTGATGGCACAGCTGGCGCTGCAGTACAGCGCCCTTAACCACTGCGCCACCCGGGAGGCCCCAGACTCGCCTTACCTTGCTTTAATTCCCCAGACATTGCTTTAATTCCCTCATAATTCCACAACCTTTACGTGTAATGAATAAGGTTGAGCTGAAAAAGCATCTATTTTTTACGATATAATTAACACCAATCTCCATGTACTGTAGTTTACAACTTGATAACAGTTATTGATAAGAGCTAGGTAAATGAGTCATCTGTTTGGAGAAGGGGATTGTAAATATAAATTACAACTGGTTTAGATCTATTTGACCTTATAATCGCTGGAGACAAATGTGAATCCAGTCCTATGAAAGCACACTGAGGCATATGAACATATCAACTTCATGCAGAATTTAAATGGTATGGCCTTGTAACTTGTAAGGATGGGCACTCTTAGATAATTATAGGTGACCCTATTCCATTGAATTCCTTTGTTTTGTTTAGCGTCATTTCCTTTGTCTGTAAACGCTGTCACGGTCGTATGGTTGTTGTTACTGAGGAACTTTAGTAACAGTTGATAATATATATTTTTTAAATACACACATGCTAATTAAGTCTTTATGGAGCAGAGGCCAGACAGTTTGAACCTGACACATGGCCCAATACTTGGCTGTGTCATCACACAGTTCCATGGTTAGTGCAGGCACTAGATGAGGGTACTGTTGTACACTACTGTTGTACACTACTGTTGTACACTACTCGTTGTACACTACTCGTTGTACACTACTGTTGTACACTACTCGTTGTACACTACTCGTTGTACACTACTCGTTGTACACTACTGTTGTACACTACTCGTTGTACACTACTCGTTGTACACTACTCGTTGTACACTACTGTTGTACACTACTCGTTGTACACTACTCGTTGTACACTACTGTTGTACACTACTCGTTGTACACTACTGTTGTACACTACTGTTGTACACTACTCGTTGTACACTACTGTTGTACACTACTGTTGTACACTACTGTTGTACACTACTGTTGTACACTACTCGTTGTACACTACTGTTGTACACTACTGTTGTACACTACTCGTTGTACACTACTGTTGTACACTACTGTTGTACACTACTCGTTGTACACTACTGTTGTACACTACTGTTGTACACTACTCGTTGTACACTACTGTTGTACACTACTGTTGTACACTACTCGTTGTACACTACTGTTGTACACTACTGTTGTACACTACTCGTTGTACACTACTGTTGTACACTACTGTTGTACACTACTGTTGTACACTACTGTTGTACACTACTGTTGTACACTACTGTTGTACACTACTGTTGTACACTACTCGTTGTACACTACTGTTGTACACTACTCGTTGTACACTACTGTTGTACACTACTGTTGTACACTACTGTTGTACACTACTGTTGTACACTACTGTTGTACACTACTCGTTGTACACTACTGTTGTACACTACTGTTGTACACTACTGTTGTACACTACTTACTACTGTTGTACACTACTGTTGTACACTACTGTTGTACACTACTACACTCTGTTGTACACTACTGTTGTACACTACTGTTGTACACTACTGTTGTACACTACTGTTGTACACTACTGTTGTACACTACTCGTTGTACACTACTGTTGTACACTACTGTTGTACACTACTGTTGTACACTACTCGTTGTACACTACTGTTGTACACTACTCGTTGTACACTACTGTTGTACACTACTGTTGTACACTACTGTTGTACACTACTGTTGTACACTACTGTTGTACACTACTGTTGTACACTACTGTTGTACACTACTGTTGTACACTACTGTTGTACACTACTGTTGTACACTACTGTTGTACACTACTGTTGTACACATATATTCATTATATTTTTACCGTACTGTTGTACACTACTGTTGTACACTACTGTTGTACACTACTGTTGTACACTACTGTTGTACACTACTGTTGTACACTACTGTTGTACACTACTGTTGTACACTACTGTTGTACACTACTCGTTGTACACTACTGTTGTACACTACTCGTTGTACACTACTGTTGTACACTACTGTTGTACACTACTGTTGTACACTACTGTTGTACACGTCATTGTAAATAAGAATATCTTCTTAACTGACTAGTTAAATAAAGGTTAAATAAAACCTTTCTTAAGTATTACCATGGGTTAAACAACTGAAAGTGGACATTTTCAGAATTAAACCTCAGTTTTCTTTATTTTGTGCGTAAAGCAAACCTGCTTTTCTAAACTGCCCCTGGAAGCAACGTCAGCACAATAACTGTTCATCATAAACCTGCTTTTTATGATTCATAAATACTTTGCTAATCCTAATAGTATTTTTTTTTATCTACCAATTGGTGCTGAAATGGAGATTAAATATATTCATTATATTTACCGTTCTCTCCATATATTCATTATATTTACCGTTCTCTCCATATATTCATTATATTTACCGTTCTCTCCATATATTCATTATATTTACCTCTCTCTCCATATATTCATTATATTTACCTCTCTCTCCATATATTCATTATATTTACCTCTCTCTCCATATATTCATTATATTTACCTCTCTCTCTCCATATATTCATTATATTTACCTCTCTCTCCATATATTCATTATATTTACCTCTCTCTCTCCATATATTCATTATATTTACCTCTCTCTCTCCATATATTCATTATATTTACCTCTCTCTCCATATATTCATTATATTTACCATATATTCATTATATTTACATTATATTTACTTTCTCTCTCTCCATATATTCATTATATTTACAGTATATTTACCTCTCTCTCCATATATTCATTATATTTACCTCTCTCTCCATATATTCATTATATTTACCTATATATTCATTATATTTACCTCTCTCTCTCCATATATTCATTATATTTACCTCTCTCTCCATATATTCATTATATTTACCCATTATTCATTATATTTACTCTCTCTCCATATATTCATTATATTTACTCTCCTCCATATATTCATTATATTTACCTCTCTCTCCATATATTCATTATATTTACCGTTCTCTCCATATATTCATTATATTTACCTCTCTCTCTCCATATATTCATTATATTTACCGTTCTCTCTCTCCATATATTCATTATATTTACCGTTCTCTCCATATATTCATTATATTTACCTTCTCTCTCCATATATTCATTATTATATTTCATTATATTTACCTCTCTCTCTCCATATATTCATTATATTTACCTCTCTCTCCATATATTCATTATATTTACCGTTCTCTCTCCATATATTCATTATATTTACCTCTCTCTCCATATATTCATTATATTTACCGTTCTCTCCATATATTCATCCATATATTCATTATATTTACCTCTCTCTCCCATATATTCATCTCTCCATATATTCATTATATTTACCGTTCTCTCCATATATTCATTATATTTACCGTTCTCTCCATATATTCATTATATTTACCGTCTCTCTCCATATATTCATTATATTTACCGTTCTCTCTCCATATATTCATTATATTTACCGTTCTCTCTCTCCATATATTCATTATATTTACCTCTCTCTCCATATATTCATTATATTTACCGTTCTCTCCATATATTCATTATATTTACCTCTCTCTCCATATATTCATTATATTTACCTCTCTCTCATTATATTTACCATATATTCATTATATTTACCTCTCTCTCATCCATATATTCATTATATTTACCTCATATATTCATTATATTTACCTCTCTCTCCATCCATATATTCATTATATTTACCTCTCTCTCCATATATTCATTATATTTACCTTCTCTCTCCATATATTCATTATATTTACCTCTCTCTCTCCATATATTCATTATATTTACCGTTCTCTCTCCATATATTCATTATATTTACCTCTCTCTCCATATATTCATTATATTTACCTCTCTCTCTCCATATATTCATTATATTTACCTCTCTCTCCATATATTCATTATATTTATTCATTATATCTTACCATATATTCATTATATTTACCGTTCTCTCCATATATTCATTATATTTACCTCTCTCTCTCCATATATTCATTATATTTACCGTTCTCTCTCCATATATTCATTATATTTACCCTTCTCTCTCCATATATTCATTATATTTACCGTTCTCTCTCCATATATTCATTATATTTACCTCTCTCTCCATATATTCATTATATTTACCGTTCTCTCTCTCCATATATTCATTATATTTACATATATTCATTATATTTACCTCTCTCTCCATATATTCATTATATTTACCGTCTCTCTCCATATATTCATTATATTTACCGTCTCTCCATATATTCATTATATTTACCGTCTCTCTCCATATATTCATTATATTTACCTCTCTCTCCATATATTCATTATATTTACCTATTTAATGTTCTCTCTCTCCATATATTCATTATATTTACCGTTCTCTCTCCATATATTCATTATATTTACCCCTCTCTCTCCATATATTCATTATATTTACCTCTCTCTCCATATATTCCATATATTCATTATATTTACCCATATATTCATTATATTTACTCTCTCTCCATATATTCATTATATTTACCGTTCTCTCTCCATATTTCATTATATTTACCTCTCTCTCCATATATTCATTATATTTACCGTCTCTCTCCCATATATTCATTATATTTACCTTCTCTCTCCCATATATTCATTATATTATATTTACCGTTCTCTCTCCATATATTCATTATATTTACCGTTCTCTCTCTCCATATATTCATTATATTTACCGTTCTCTCTCTCCATATATTCATTATATTTACCTCTCTCTCCATATATTCATTATATTTACCTCTCTCTCTCCATATATTCATTATATTTACCTTCTCTCATTATATTTACCTTCTCTCCATATATTCATTATATTTACCTCTCTCTCCATATATTCATTATATTTACCGTTCTCTCTCTCCATATATTCATTATATTTACCGTTCTCTCCATATATTCATTATATTTACCGTTCTCTCCATATATTCATTATATTTACCGTTCTCTCCATATATTCATTATATTTACCGTTCTCTCCATATATTCATTATATTTACCTCTCTCTCCATCATTATATTTACCATATATTCATTATATTTACCTCTCTCTCTCCATATATTCATTATATTTACCTCTCTCTCTCCATATATTCATTATATTTACCTCTCTCTCTCCATATATTCATTATATTTACCTCTCTCTCCATATATTCATTATATTTACCTCTCTCTCTCCATATATTCATTATATTTACCTCTCTCTCTCCATATATTCATTATATTTACCGTTCTCTCTCCATATATTCATTATATTTACCTTCTCTCCATATATTCATTATATTTACCGTTCTCTCTCCATATATTCATTATATTTACCGTTCTCTCTCTCCATATATTCATTATATTTACCGTTCTCTCTCCATATATTCATTATATTTACCGTTCTCTCCATATATTCATTATATTTACCGTTCTCTCCATATATTCATTATATTTACCGTTCTCTCTCCATATATTCATTATATTTACCGTTCTCTCTCCATATATTCATTATATTTACCTCTCTCTCTCCATATATTCATTATATTTACCCCTTCTCTCCATATATTCATTATATTTACCTCTCTCTCTCCATATATTCATTATATTTACCGTTCTCTCTCCATATATTCATTATATTTACCGTTCTCTCTCCATATATTCATTATATTTACCTCTCTCTCCATATATTCATTATATTTACCTCTCTCTCCATATATTCATTATATTTACCTCTCTCTCTCCATATATTCATTATATTTACCTCTCTCTCCATATATTCATTATATTTACATATATTCATTATATTTACTCCATATATTCATTATATTTACTCTCTCCATATATTCATTATATTTACCTCTCTCTCCCATATATTCATTATATTTACCTCTCTCTCCATATATTCATTATATTTACCTCTCTCTCCATATATTCATTATATTTACCTCTCTCTCTCCATATATTCATTATATTTACCCATATATTCATTATATTTACTCTCTCTCCATATATTCATTATATTTACCTCTCTCTCCATATATTCATTATATTTACCGTTCTCTCCATTATATTTACCATATATTCATTATATTTACCTCTCTCTCTCCATATATTCATTATATTTACCTCTCTCCTCCATATATTCATTATATTTACCTCTCTCTCCATATATTATATTTACATTATTCATTATATTTACCTCTCTCTCCATATATTCATTATATTTACCTCTCTCTCCATATATTCATTATATTTACCTCTCTCTCTCCATATATTCATTATATTTACCTCTCTCTCCATATATTCATTATATTTACCTCTCTCCATATATTCATTATATTTACTCCATATATTCATTATATTTACCTCTCTATATTCATTATATTTACCCATATATTCATTATATTTACCTCTCTCTCCCATATATTCATTATATTTACCCATATATTCATTATATTTACTCTCCTCCATATATTCATTATATTTACCTTCTCTCTCCATATATTCATTATATTTACCTCTCTCTCCATATATTCATTATATTTACCTTCTCTCTCCATATATTCATTATATTTACCTCTCTCTCTCCATATATTCATTATATTTACCTCTCTCTCTCCATATATTCATTATATTTACCGTTCTCTCTCTCCATATATTCATTATATTTACCGTTCTCTCCATATATTCATTATATTTACCGTTCTCTCCATATATTCATTATATTTACCTTTCTCTCCATATATTCATTATATTTACCTCTCTCTCCATATATTCATTATATTTACCATTATATTTACCTCTCTCTCTCCATATATTCATTATATTTACCGTTCTCTCTCCATATATTCATTATATTTACCGTTTCTCTCTCCATATATTCATTATATTTACCTCTCTCTCTCCATATATTCATTATATTTACCGTTCTCTCTCCATATATTCATTATATTTACATATATTCATTATATTTACCTCTCTCTCCATATATTCATTATATTTACCTTATATTTACTCTCTCTCCATCATTATATTTAATGCTCTCTCTCTCCATATATTCATTATATTTACCGTTCTCTCTCATTATATTCATTATATTTACCGTTCTCTCTCTCCATATATTCATTATATTTACCTTCTCTCTCCATATATTCATTATATTTACCGTTCTCTCTCTCCATATATTCATTATATTTACCTCTCTCTCCATATATTCATTATATTTACCTCTCTCTCCATATATTCATTATATTTACCTCTCTCTCTCCATATATTCATTATATTTACCGTTCTCTCTCTCCATATATTCATTATATTTACCTTATATTCATTATATTTACCGTTCTCTCCATATATTCATTATATTTACCTCTCTCTCCATATATTC
Source organism: Oncorhynchus nerka (assembly GCF_034236695.1). Taxonomy (NCBI): domain Eukaryota; kingdom Metazoa; phylum Chordata; class Actinopteri; order Salmoniformes; family Salmonidae; genus Oncorhynchus; species Oncorhynchus nerka. Next base: position 101,421,979 of record NC_088397.1, read on the forward strand.
ATTATATTTACCTCTTCTCTCCATATATTCATTATATTTACCTCTCTCTCTCCATATATTCATTATATTTACCTCTCTCTCTCCATATATTCATTATATTTACCTCTCTCTCCATATATTCATTATATTTACCTCTCTCTCCATATATTCATTATATTTACTCTCTCTCCATATATTCATTATATTTACCTCTCTCTCCATATATTCATTATATTTACCGTCTCTCTCCATATATTCATTATATTTACCTCTCTCTCCATATATTCATTATATTTACCTCTCTCTCTCCATATATTCATTATATTTACCTCTCTCTCTCCATATATTCATTATATTTACCTCTCTCTCTCCATATATTCATTATATTTACCTCTCTCTCTCCATATATTCATTATATTTACCTCTCTCTCCATATATTCATTATATTTACCTTCTCTCTCTCCATATATTCATTATATTTACCTCTCTCTCCATCATTATATATTCTTATATTTACCATATATTCATTATATTTACCCTTCTCTCTCCATATATTCATTATATTTACCTTCTCTCTCTCCATATATTCATTATATTTACCCTCTTCTCTCTCCATATATTCATTATATTTACCTTTCTCTCTCTCCATATATTCATTATATTTACCGTTCTCTCTCTCCATATATTCATTATATTTACCTCTCTCTCCATATATTCATTATATTTACCTTCTCTCTCTCCATATATTCATTATATTTACCGTTCTCTCTCCATATATTCATTATATTTACCTCTCTCTCTCCATATATTCATTATATTTACCTCTCTCTCTCCATATATTCATTATATTTACCATTATATTTACTCTCTCCATATATTCATTATATTTACATTATCTCTCTCCATATATTCATTATATTTACCTCTCCATATATTCATTATATTTCTCTCTCCTCCATATATTCATTATATTTACCTCTCTCTCCCATATATTCATTATATTTACCTCTCTCTCCATCCATATTATTCATTATTCATTTATTTACCTCTCTCCCATATATTCATTATATTTACCTTCTCTCTCCATATATTCATTATATTTACCTCTCTCTCCATATATTCATTATATTTACCTCTCTCTCTCCATATATTCATTATATTTATTTACCATTATATTTACTCTCTCTCCATATATTCATTATATTTACCCCTCTCTCTCTCCATATATTCATTATATTTACCCTCTCTCTCCATATATTCATTATATTTACCTTCTCTCTCCATATATTCATTATATTTACCGTTCTCTCTCCATATATTCATTATATTTACCGTTCTCTCTCTCCATATATTCATTATATTTACCGTTCTCTCCATATATTCATTATATTTACCGTTCTCTCCATATATTCATTATATTTACCGTTCTCTCTCTCCATATATTCATTATATTTACCGTCTCTCTCTCCATCATTATATTTACATCCATTATATTTACATTATATTCATTATATTTACCTTCTCTCTCTCCATATATTCATTATATTTACCGTTCTCTCTCTCCATATATTCATTATATTTACCGTTCTCTCTCTCCATATATTCATTATATTTACCTCTCTCTCTCCATATATTCATTATATTTACCGTTCTCTCTCTCCATATATTCATTATATTTACCTTCTCTCTCCATATATTCATTATATTTACCTCTCTCTCTCCATATATTCATTATATTTACCTCTCTCTCCATATATTCATTATATTTACCTCTCTCTCTCATATATTCATTATATTTACCTTCTCTCTCCATATATTCATTATATTTACCTCTCTCTCTCCATATATTCATTATATTTACCTCTCTCTCCATATATATTCATTATATTTACCTCTCTCTCTCCATATATTCATTATATTTACCTTCTCTCCATATATTCATTATATTTACCGTTCTCTCCATATATTCATTATATTTACCTCTCTCTCCATATATTCATTATATTTACCTCTCTCTCCATATATTCATTATATTTACCTTCTCTCTCTCCATATATTCATTATATTTACCTCTCTCTCCATCTCTCCATATATTCATTATATTTACCTCTCTCTCCATATATTCATTATATTTACCGTTCTCTCCATATATTCATTATATTTACCTCTCTCTCTCCATATATTCATTATATTTACCTTCTCTCTCCATATATTCATTATATTTACCTCTCTCTCCATATATTCATTATATTTACCTCTCTCTCCATATATTCATTATATTTACCTCTCTCTCCATATATTCATTATATTTACCTCTCTCTCTCCATATATTCATTATATTTACCTCTCTCTCTCTCCATATATTCATTATATTTACCGTTCTCTCTCCATATATTCATTATATTTACCCCTCTCTCTCCATATATTCATTATATTTACCGTCTCTCTCCATATATTCATTATATTTACCATATATTCATTATATTTACCTCTCTCTCTCCATATATTCATTATATTTACCGTTCTCTCTCCATATATTCATTATATTTACCTTCTCTCTCCATATATTCATTATATTTACCTATATTCTCCATATATATTCATTATATTTACCGTTCTCTCCATATATTCATTATATTTACCCATATATTCATTATATTTACTCTCTCCATATATTCATTATATTTACCTTCTCTCTCCATATATTCATTATATTTACCTCTCTCTCCATATATTCATTATATTTACCTCTCTCTCCATATATTCATTATATTTACCTCTCTCTCCATATATTCATTATATTTACCTCTCTCTCTCCATATATTCATTATATTTACCTCTCTCTCCATATATTCATTATATTTACCTTTCTCTCTCTCCATATATTCATTATATTTACCTCTCTCTCCATATATTCATTATATTTACCGTTCTCTCTCCATATATTCATTATATTTACCTCTCTCCATCTCTCTCATATATTCATTATATTTACCTCTCTCTCCATATATTCATTATATTTACCATATATTCATTATATTTACTCTCTCCATATATTCATTATATTTACCTCTCTCTCTCCATATATTCATTATATTTACCTCTCTCTCCATATATTCATTATATTTACCTCTCTATATTCATTATATTTACTCCCATATATTCATTATATTTACCTCTCTCTCTCCATATATTCATTATATTTACCTCTCTCTCCATATATTCATTATATTTACTTTCCCATCATTATATTTACTCTCTCCATATATTCATTATATTTACCTCTCTCTCTCCATATATTCATTATATTTACCTCTCTCTATATTCATCTCTCCATATATTCATTATATTTACCTCTCTCTCTCCATATATTCATTATATTTACCTCTCTCTCTCCATATATTCATTATATTTACCTCTTATATTTACTCTCCCATATATTCATTATATTTACCTCTCTCTCCATATATTCATTATATTTACCTCTCTCTCTCCATATATTCATTATATTTACCGTCTCTCTCCATATATTCATTATATTTACCTCCATATATTCATTTCTCTCTCCATATATTCATTATATTTACCTCTCTCTCTATATTCATCCTCATATATTTCATTATATTTACCTTCTCTCTCCATATATTCATTATATTTACCTCTCTCATTATATTTACCATATATTCATTATATTTACATTATATTTACCTCTCTCTCCATATATTCATTATATTTATATATTCATCTCTCCATATATTCTCTCTCTCCATATATTCATTATATTTACCTCTCTCTCTCCATATATTCATTATATTTACCTCTCTCTCCATATATTCATTATATTTACCTCTCTCTCTCCATATATTCATTATATTTACCTCTCTCTCCATATATTCATTATATTTACCTCTCTCTCCATATATTCATTATATTTACCTCTCTCTCTCCATATATTCATTATATTTACCTCTCTCTCCATATATTCATTATATTTACCGTTCTCTCCCATATATTCATTATATTTACCTCTCTCCATATATTCATTATATTTACCTTATCTCTCTCCATATATTCATTATATTTACCTTCTCTCCATCCATATATTTACCTCATTATATTTCATTATTTACCGTTCTCTCCATATATTCATTATATTTACTCTCTCTCTCCATATATTCATTATATTTACCTCTCTCTCTCCATATATTCATTATATTTACTCTCTCTCTCCATATATTCATTATATTTACCGTCATCTCCATATATTCATTATATTTACCTCTCTCTCATTATATTTACCTCCATATATTCATTATATTTACCCTCTCTCTCCTCCATATATTCATTATATTTACCTCTCTCTCCATATATTCATTATATTTACCTCTCTCCATTATTCAGTATATTTACCTCTCTCTCCATATATTCATTATATTTACCTCTCTCTCTCCATATATTCATTATATTTACCTCTCTCTCTCCATATATTCATTATATTTACCTTCTCTCTCCATATATTCATTATATTTACCTCTCTCTCCATATATTCATTATATTTACCTTCTCTCTCCATATATTCATTATATTTACCTCTCTCTCCATATATTCATTATATTTACCTCTCTCTCTCCATATATTCATTATATTTACCCATATATTCATTATATTTACCTCTCTCTCCATATATTCATTATATTTACCGTCTCTCTCTCATATATTCATTATATTTACCTCTCTCTCCCATATATTCATTATATTTACCTCTCTCTCCATATTTCATTATATTTACCTCTCATTATATTTACTCTCTCCATATATTCATTATATTTACCTCTCTCTCTCCATATATTCATTATATTTACCGTTCTCTCTCCATATATTCATTATATTTACCTCTCTCTCTCCATTATATTCATTATATTTTATATTTACTCTCTCTCCATATATTCATTATATTTACCTCTCTCTCCATATATTCATTATATTTACCTCTCTCTCCCATATATTCATTATATTTACATATATTCATTATATTTACCTCTCTCTCTCCATATATTCATTATATTTACCTCTCTCTCTCCATATATTCATTATATTTACCCTCTCTCTCCATATATTCATTATATTTACCTCTCTCTCCATATATTCATTATATTTACCTCTCTCTCCATATATTCATTATATTTACCGTTCTCTCTCTCCATATATTCATTATATTTACCGTCCATATATTCATCTCTCCCATATATTCATTATATTATTCATTATATTTACCTTCTCTCCATATATTCATTATATTTACCGTTCTCTCTCCATATATTCATTATATTTACCACCTTCTCTCCATCCATATTCATTATATTTACCTCTCTCTCTCCATATATTCATTATATTTACCGTCTCTCTCCATATATTCATTATATTTACCGTCTCTCCATTATTCATTTTACATCTCTCTCCATATATTCATTATATTTACCTTTCTCTCTCTCCATATATTCATTATATTTATTTACCTCTCTCCATATATTCATTATATTTACCTCTCTCTCTCCATATTTCATTATATTTACCTCTCTCTCCCATATATTCATTATATTTACCTCTCTCTCTCCATATATTCATTATATTTACCTCTCTCTCCATATATTCATTATATTTACCTCTCTCTCCATATATTCATTATATTTACCGTTCTCTCCATATATTCATTATATTTACCTCTCTCTCTCCATATATTCATTATATTTACCTCTCTCTCCATCCATATATTCATTATATTTACCTCTCTCTCTCCATATATTCATTATATTTACCTCTCTCTCTCCATATATTCATTATATTTACCTCTCTCTCTCCATATATTCATTATATTTACCTCTCTCTCCATATATTCATTATATTTACCTCTCTCTCTCCATATATTCATTATATTTACCTTCTCTCTCTCCATATATTCATTATATTTACCTCTCTCTCCATATATTCATTATATTTACCTCTCTCTCTCCATATATTCATTATATTTACCTTCTCTCTCCATATATTCATTATATTTACCTCTCTATATATTCATTATATTTACCTCTCTCTCCATATATTCATTATATTTACCTCTATATTCATTATATTTACCGTTCTCCCATATATTCATTATATTTACCTCTCTCTCCATATATTCATTATATTTACCTTATATTTTACTATTCATTATATTTACCTCTATATTCATTATATTTACCTCTCTCTCCCATATATTCATTATATTTACCTCTCTCTCCATATATTCATTATATTTACCTCTCTCTCTCCATATATTCATTATATTTACCGTTCTCTCCATATATTCATTATATTTACCTCTCTCTCCATATATTCATTATATTTACCTCTCTCTCCATATATTCCCATATATTCATTATATTTACCGTTCTCTCCATATATTCATTATATTTACCATATATTCATTATATTTACCCCTCTCCATCCATATATTCATTATATTTACCTCTCTCTCCATATATTCATTATATTTACCTCTCTCTCCCATATATTCATTATATTTACCTTCTCTCTCCATATATTCATTATATTTACCTCTCTCTCTCCATATATTCATTATATTTACCGTTCTCTCTCCATATATTCATTATATTTACCGTTCTCTCTCTCCATATATTCATTATATTTACCGTTCTCTCTCCATATATTCATTATATTTATTCATTATATTTACCTCTCTTCTCTCTCCATATATTCATTATATTTACCGTTCTCTCTCCATATATTCATTATATTTACCGTCTCTCTCCATATATTCAATTATATTTACCTTCTCTCTCCATATATTCATTATATTTACCGTTCTCTCTCCATATATTCATTATATTTACCGTTCTCTCTCCATATATTCATTATATTTACTCCATATATTCATTATATTTACCTCATCTCTCTCTCCATATATTCATTATATTTACCTCCATCTCTCTCTCCATATATTCATTATATTTACCATATATTCTTCTCTCCATATATTATTCATTATATTTACCTCTCTCTCCATATATTCATTATATTTACTCTCCTCCCATATATTCATTATATTTACCTCTCTCTCTCTCCATATATTCATTATATTTACCGTTCTCTCTCCATATATTCATTATATTTACCTCTCTCTCCATATATTCATTATATTTACCTCTCTCTCTCCATATATTCATTATATTTACCCCTCTCTCTCTCCATATATTCATTATATTTACCCCTCTCTCTCTCCATATATTCATTATATTTACCTCTCTCTCTCCATATATTCATTATATTTACCTCTCTCTCTCCATATATTCATTATATTTACCGTTCTCTCTCTCCATATATTCATTATATTTATTTACCTCTCTCTCCCATATATTCATTATATTTACCTTCTCTCCATATATTCATTATATTTACCTCTCTCTCTCCATATATTCATTATATTTACCTCTCTCTCTCATATATTCATTATATTTACCTCTCTCTCCATTCATATTCATTATATTTTATATTTACTCTCTCCATATATTCATTATATTTACCTCTCTCCATATATTCATTATATTTACCTCTCTCTCTCCATATATTCATTATATTTACCTTCTCTCCATATATTCATTATATTTACCTCTCCATATATTCATTATATTTACCTCTCTCTCTCCATATATTCATTATATTTACCTCTCTCTCTCCATATATTCATTATATTTACCCCTCTCTCTCCATATATTCATTATATTTACCTTCTCTCTCCATATATTCATTATATTTACCTCTCTCTCCATATATTCATTATATTTACCTCTCTCTCCATATATTCATTATATTTACCTTCTCTCTCCATATATTCATTATATTTACCTCTCTCTCCATATATTCATTATATTTACCTCTCTCTCCATCCATATATTCATTATATTTACCGTTCTCTCTCTCCATATATTCATTATATTTACCTCTCTCTCCATATATTCATTATATTTACCGTTCTCTCCATATATTCATTATATTTACCTCTCTCTCTCCATATATTCATTATATTTACCTCTCTCTCTCCATATATTCATTATATTTACCTTCTCCATATATTCATTATATTTACTCCATATATTCATTATATTTACTCTCTCCATATATTCATTATATTTACCCTCTCTCTCCATATATTCATTATATTTACCTCTCTCTCCATATATTCATTATATTTACCGTTCTCTCTCTCCATATATTCATTATATTTACCGTTCTCTCTCTCCATATATTCATTATATTTACCTCTCTCTATATTCTCCATATATTCATTATATTTACCTCTCTCTCCATATATTCATTATATTTACCGTTCTCTCTCTCTCCATATATTCATTATATTTACCTATATTCATTATATTTACTCCATATATTCATTATATTTACCGTCTCTCTCCATATATTCATTATATTTACATATTCATTATATTTACCGTTCTCTCTCCATATATTCATTATATTTACCTCTTCTCTCCATATATTCATTATATTTACCGTTCTCTCTCTCCATATATTCATTATATTTACTTCTCTCCATATATTCATTATATTTACCGTTCTCTCTCCATATATTTCATTATATTTACCTCATATTCATTATATTTACCTCTCTCTCTCCATATATTCATTATATTTACCTTCTCTCTCCATATATTCATTATATTTACCTCTCTCCATATATTCATTATATTTACCTCTCTCTCCATATTCATTATATTTACCTCTTATATTTACTCTCCATATTATTTTAATTATATATTCATTATATTTACTCTCCTCCATATATTCATTATATTTACCTCTCTCTCCATATATTCATTATATTTACCTCCTCTCTCTCCATATATTCATTATATTTACCTCTCTCTCCATATATTCATTATATTTACATATATTCTTCTCTCTCCATATATTCATTATATTTACCTCTCTCTCTCCATATATTCATTATATTTACCCCTCTCTCTCCATATATTCATTATATTTACCTCTCTCTCCATATATTCATTATATTTACCTCTCTCTCCATATATTCATTATATTTACCGTTCTCTCTCCATATATTCATTATATTTACCTCTCTCTCCATATATTCATTATATTTACCGTCTCTCTCCATATATTCATTATATTTACCTCTCTCTCTCCATATATTCATTATATTTACCTTCTCTCCATATATTCATTATATTTACCTCTATATATTCATTATATTTACTCTCTCTCTCCATATATTCATTATATTTACCTCTCTATATTCTCCATATATTTCATTATATTTACTCTCCATATATTCATTATATTTACCTCTCTCTCCATATATTCATTATATTTACCTCTCTCTCCATATATTCATTATATTTACCTCTCTCTCTCCATATATTCATTATATTTACCTCTCTCTCCATATATTCATTATATTTACCTCTCTCTCCATATTCATTATATTTACCATATATTCATTATATTTACCTCATTATTCATTATATTTACCTCTCTCTCTCCATATATTCATTATATTTACCTCTCTCTCCCATATATTCATTATATTTATTTACCTCTCCATCCATATATTCATTATATTTACCTCTCTCTCTCCATATATTCATTATATTTACCGTCTCTCTCTCCATATATTCATTATATTTACCTCTCTCTCTCCATATATTCATTATATTTACCTCTCTCTCCATATATTCATTATATTTACCGTTCTCTCTCTCCATATATTCATTATATTTACCTCTCTCTCCATATATTCATTATATTTACCTCTCTCTCCATATATTCATTATATTTACCTCTCTCCATATATTCATTATATTTACATATATTCATTATATTTACCTCTCTCTCTCTCCATATATTCATTATATTTACCTCTCTCTCCATATATTCATTATATTTACCTCTCTCTCTCCATATATTCATTATATTTACCTCTCCATATATTCATTATATTTACCGTCTCTCTCCATATATTTACATTATTCATTATATTTACCGTCTCTCCATATATTCATTATATTTACCTTCTCTCTCCATATATTCATTATATTTATTTACCTCTCTCTCTCCATATATTCATTATATTTACCGTTCTCTCTCCCATATATTCATTATATTTACCTTCTCTCCATATATTCATTATATTTACTCCATATATTCATTATATTTACCTCTCTCTCTCCATATATTCATTATATTTACCTCTCTCTCCATATATTCATTATATTTACCTCTCTCTCCATATATTCATTATATTTACCTCTCTCTCTCCATATATTCATTATATTTACCTCTCTCTCTCTCCATATATTCATTATATTTACCGTTCTCTCTCTCCATATATTCATTATATTTACCTCTCTCTCCATATATTCATTATATTTACCGTTCTCTCCATATATTCATTATATTTACCCCTCTCTCCATATATTCATTATATTTACCGTCTCTCTCTCCATATATTCATTATATTTACCTCTCTCCATCATCTCCATATATTCATTATATTTACCTCTCTCTCCATATATTCATTATATTTACATATATTCATTATATTTACCTCTCTCTCCATATATTCATTATATTTACCGTTCTCTCCATATATTCATTATATTTACCTCTCTCTCCATATATTCATTATATTTACCTCTCTCTCCATATATTCATTATATTTACCTCTCTCTCCATATATTCATTATATTTACCTCTCTCTCTCCATATATTCATTATATTTACCGTTCTCTCTCCATATATTCATTATATTTACCTCTCTCTCTCCATATATTCATTATATTTACCGTTCCTCTCTCCATATATTCATTATATTTACCTCTCTCTCTCCATATATTCATTATATTTACCTCTCTCTCTCCATATATTCATTATATTTACCGTTCTCTCTCTCCATATATTCATTATATTTACCTCTCTCTCTCCATATATTCATTATATTTACCGTTCTCTCCATATATTCATTATATTTACCTCTCTCTCCATATATTCATTATATTTACCTCTCTCTCCATATATTCATTATATTTACCGTTCTCTCTCTCCATATATTCATTATATTTACCTCTCTCTCCATATATTCATTATATTTACCGTTCTCTCTCCATATATTCATTATATTTACCTTCTCTCTCCATATATTCATTATATTTACCGTTCTCTCTCTCCATATATTCATTATATTTACCGTTCTCTCTCTCCATATATTCATTATATTTACCGTTCTCTCCATATATTCATTATATTTACCGTTATATTCATTATATTTACCTCTCTCTCTCCATATATTCATTATATTTACCGTCTCTCTCCCATATATTCATTATATTTACTTATATTTACCGTTCTCTCTCCATATATTCATTATATTTACCGTTCTCTCTCCATATATTCATTATATTTACCGTTCTCTCTCCATATATTCATTATATTTACCTCTCTCCATCATTATATTTACATATATTCATTATATTTACCGTTCTCTCCATATATTCATTATATTTACCGTTCTCTCTCCATATATTCATTATATTTACCCTCTCTCTCCATATATTCATTATATTTACCTCTCTCTCTCCATATATTCATTATATTTACCGTTCTCTCTCCATATATTCATTATATTTACCGTTCTCTCTCCATATATTCATTATATTTACCATATATTCATTATATTTACCGTTCTCTCTCTCCATATATTCATTATATTTACCTCTCTCTCTCCATATATTCATTATATTTACCTCTCTCTCTCCATATATTCATTATATTTACCTTCTCTCTCCATATATTCATTATATTTACCTCTCTCTCCATCATTATATTTACATATATTCATTATATTTACCTTCTCTCTCCATATATTCATTATATTTACCTCTCTCTCCATATATTCATTATATTTACCGTTCTCTCCATATATTCATTATATTTACCTCTCTCTCCATATATTCATTATATTTACCTCTCTCTCTCCATATATTCATTATATTTACCGTTCTCTCCATATATTCATTATATTTACCTCTCTCTCCATATATTCATTATATTTACCTCTCTCTCTCCATATATTCATTATATTTACCGTTCTCTCTCTCCATATATTCATTATATTTACCTCTCTCTCTCCATATATTCATTATATTTACCTCTCTCTCTCCATATATTCATTATATTTACCGTTCTCTCTCTCCATATATTCATTATATTTACCCCTCTCTCTCTCCATATATTCATTATATTTACCGTTCTCTCTCCATATATTCATTATATTTACCTCTCTCTCCTCTCCATATATTCATTATATTTACCTCTCTCTCCATATATTCATTATATTTACCCCTCTCTCTCCATATATTCATTATATTTACCTCTCTCTCTCCATATATTCATTATATTTACCTCTCTCTCCATATATTCATTATATTTACCGTTCTCTCTCCATATATTCATTATATTTACCTCTCTCTCCATATATTCATTATATTTACCCCTCTCTCTCCATATATTCATTATATTTACCGTTCTCTCTCTCCATATATTCCGGTGAGTTTGTCGCCAAAATTCTAAATAAAAAGGCACACCGTGTTTAATGGGCCTAAAATAAATGTGCTGAAAACCCTATTGAATGAAAACTCTGTTGGCCAGCAAGTGGGAGGGTTTTGAGCGGTTGAATTAGGTCCTCTCCTGTTTGGGTGCAAGCTGTCCCTTTTTAAGAGTGAGGACTTTCCCAAAATAAGTTGAAAATGTCAATAAAATCCAATGCTTTTTCAGGGCAGAGTTTCGACTTCATCCAAGAGTCCAACAATAATAGCGATCAACTCCACTATCGTGTGTAGGGCCAGAAAAGATAATCTGTTTGCCAGTATTTACTAGCTTGTCTCTAAGGAATTCGAAGTCTCCGCTCCAAACCACAGCCTGATGTTGTTAGTACAGTTAGCTCCCGGGTAATGCAACACTCCCTTCTCCAGGAAAGCAGTACAGTAAGCTCCCGGGTAATGCAACACTCCCTTCGCCAGGAAAGCAGTACTACCGTTCTCTCTCTCCATATATTCATTATATTTACCTCTCTCCATATATTCATTATATTTACTGTCCCGGTAATGCCAACACTCCCTTGTTCAAGGAAAGCAGTACTGTTAGCTCCCGGGTAATGCCACCACTCCCTTGTTCAAGGAAAGCAGTACTGTTAGCTCCCGGGTAATGCCATGCTCCCTTGCTCCAGGAAAGCAGTACTGTAAGCTCCCGGGTAATGCCACCCTCCCTTAATCCAGGAAAGCAGTACCGTATGCATCCGAGTAATGCCACACTCCAGGAAAGCAGTACCGTAAGCTCCCGGATAATGCCACACTCCCTTGCTCCAGGAAAGCAGTACCGTAAGCTCCAGGATAATGCCACCCTCCCTTAATCCAGGAAAGCAGTACTGTAAACTCCCGGGTAATACCATGATCCCTTGCTCCAGGAAAGCAGTACTGTAAGCTCCCGGGTAATACCATGATCCCTTGCTCCAGGAAAGCAGTACTCCCGGGTAAGCCCTTGCCCAGGAAAGCAGTAAATGCTACCACGCTCCCTTAATCCAGGAAAGCAGTACCATAAGCATCCGGGTAATTCCACACTCCAGGAAAGCAGTACTGTAAGCTCCCGGGTAATACCATGCTCCCTTGCTCCAGGAAAATCAGTACCGTAAGCTCCCGGGTAATACCACGCTCCCTTGCTCCAGGAAAGCAGTACCGTATGCATCCGGGTAAATCCACACACCAGGAAAGCAGTACCATACAAGTTCCAGGGTAATGCCAAGCTCCCTTGCTAAAGGAATGCAGTACCGTAAGCTCCCGGGTAATGCCATGCTCCCTTGCTCCAGGAAAGCAGTACCCTAACCTCCCAGGTAATGCCATGCTCCCTTGCTCCAGGAAAGCAGTACAGTAAGCTCCCGGGTAATGCAACGCTCCCTTCGCCAGGAAAGCAGTACAGTTAGCTCCCGGGTAATGCCACGCTCCCTTGTTCAAGGAAAGCAGTACTGTTAGCTCCCGGGTAATGCCATGCTCCCTTGCTCCAGGAAAGCAGTACTGTAAGCTCCCGGGTAATGCCACCCTCCCTTAATCCAGGAAAGCAGTACTGTATGCATCCGAGTAATGCCACACTCCAGGAAAGCAGTACCATAAGCATCCGGGTAATTCCACACTCCAGGAAAGCAGTACTGTAAGCTCCCGGGTAATACCATGCTCCCTTGCTCCAGGAAAAGCAGTACCGTAAGCTCCCGGGTAATACCACGCTCCCTTGCTCCAGGAAAGCAGTACCGTATGCATCCGGGTAAATCCACACTCCAGGAAAGCAGTACCATACAAGTTCCAGGGTAATGCCAAGCTCCCTTGCTAAAGGAATGCAGTACCGTAAGCTCCCGGGTAATGCCATGCTCCCTTGCTCCAGGAAAGCAGTACCGTAAGCTCCCAGGTAATGCCATGCTCCCTTGCTCCAGGAAAGCAGTACAGTAAGCTCCCGGGTAATGCAACGCTCCCTTCGCCAGGAAAGCAGTACAGTAAGCTCCCGAGTAATGCCACGCTCCCTTGTTCAAGGAAAGCAGTACTGTTAGCTCCCGGGTAATGCCATGCTCCCTTGCTCCAGGAAAGCAGTACTGTAAGCTCCCGGGTAATGCCACCCTCCCTTAATCCAGGAAAGCAGTACCGTATGCATCCGAGTAATGCCACACTCCAGGAAAGCAGTACCGTAAGCTCACGGATAATGCCACACTCCCTTGCTCCAGGAAAGCAGTACCGTAAGCTCCCGGATAATGCCACCCTCCCTTGCTCCAGGAAAGCAGTACCGTAAGCTCCCGGATAATGCCACACTCCCTTGCTCCAGGAAAGCAGTACCGTAAGCTCCCGGATAATGCCACCCTCCCTTAATCCAGGAAAGCAGTACTGTAAACTCCCGGGTAATACCATGATCCCTTGCTCCAGGAAAGCAGTACTGTAAGCTCCCGGGTAATACCACGCTCCCTTGCTCCAGGAAAGCAGTACCGTATGCATCCGGGTAAATCCACACTCCAGGAAAGCAGTACCATACAAGTTCCAGGGTAATGCCAAGCCCCTTGCTAGGAATGCAGTACCGTAAGCTCCCAGGTAATGCCATGCTCCTTGCTCCAGGAAAGCAGTACCGTAAGCTCCCGGATAATGCCACCCTCCCTTGCTCCAGGAAAGCAGTACCGTAAGCTCCCGGATAATGCCACACTCCCTTGCTCCAGGAAAGCAGTACCGTAAGCTCCCGGATAATGCCACCCTCCCTTAATCCAGGAAAGCAGTACTGTAAACTCCCGGGTAATACCATGATCCCTTGCTCCAGGAAAGCAGTACTGTAAGCTCCCGGGTAATACCACGCTCCCTTGCTCCAGGAAAGCAGTACCGTATGCATCCGGGTAAATCCACACTCCAGGAAAGCAGTACCATACAAGTTCCAGGGTAATGCCAAGCTCCCTTGCTAAAGGAATGCAGTACCGTAAGCTCCCAGGTAATGCCATGCTCCCTTGCTCCAGGAAAGCAGTACCGTAAGCTCCCGGATAATGCCACCCTCCCTTGCTCCAGGAAAGCAGTACCGTAAGCTCCCGGATAATGCCACACTCCCTTGCTCCAGGAAAGCAGTACCGTAAGCTCCCGGATAATGCCACCCTCCCTTAATCCAGGAAAGCAGTACTGTAAACTCCCGGGTAATACCATGATCCCTTGCTCCAGGAAAGCAGTACTGTAAGCTCCCGGGTAATACCACGCTCCCTTAATCCAGGAAAGCAGTACCATAAGCATCCGGGTAATTCCACACTCCAGGAAAGCAGTACTGTAAGCTCCCGGGTAATACCATGCTCCCTTGCTCCAGGAAAAGCAGTACCGTAAGCTCCCGGGTAATACCACGCTCCCTTGCTCCAGGAAAGCAGTACCGTATGCATCCGGGTAAATCCACACTCCAGGAAAGCAGTACCATACAAGTTCCAGGGTAATGCCAAGCTCCCTTGCTAAAGGAATGCAGTACCGTAAGCTCCCGGGTAATGCCATGCTCCCTTGCTCCAGGAAAGCAGTACCGTAAGCTCCCAGGTAATGCCATGCTCCCTTGCTCCAGGAAAGCAGTAAAATAAGCTCCCGGGTAATGCCACACTCCCTTAATCCAGGAAACCTGTAACCGTAAACTCCCGGGTAAATCCACACTCCAGGAAAGCAGTACCATAAGCTCCCAGGTAATGCCATGCTCCCTTGCTCCAGGAAATCAGTACCATAAGCTCCCGGGTAATGCCATGCTCCCTTTCTCCATGAAATCAGTACCATAAGCTCCCGGGTAATGCCACACTCCCTTAATCCAGGAAAGCAGTAACCGTAAGCTCCCGGGTAAATCCACACTCCAGGAAAGCAGTACCATAAGCTCCCGGGTAATGCCATGCTCCCTTGCTCCAGGAAAGCAGTACTATAAGATCCTGGGTAATACCACACTCCAGGAAACCAGTACTGTAAACTCCCAGGTAATGCCATGCTCCAAGAAAGCAGTATTATAAGCTGGCGCTGCCAGGTAATGCCATGCTCCAAGAAAGCAGTATTATAAGCTGGCGCTGCCAGGTAATGCCATGCTCCAAGAAAGCAGAAAGTCTTTGCCTCTAACACATCACAGACAATGGCCACCCTGAGAGGAGGAGGTCATGGATTCCCAGGTTTCTCAGAGCCAGTGACCCTGGATGGTGGTGGGCCTGTGGGGCATTGGTCTTTGGGGCATTGGGGCGGCAGGGTAGCCTAGTGGTTAGAGCGTTGGACTAGTAATCTGAAGGTTGCAAGTTCAAACCCCCGAGCTGACAAGGTACAAATCTGTCGTTCTGCCCCTGAACAGGCAGTTAACCCACTGTTCCTAGGCCGTCATTGAAAATAAGAATTTAACTTAACTTAACTGACTTGCCTGGTTAAATAAAGGTAAAATTGGTCTGTGGGGCATTGGTCTGTGGGGCATTGGTCTGTGGGGCATTGGTCTGTGGGGCATTGGTCTGTGGGGCATTGGTCTGTGGGGCTTGGTCTGTGGGGCATTGGTCTTTGGGGCATTGGTCTGTGGGGCTTGGTCTGTGGGGCTTGGGCTGTGGTCCGTGGTGGTGGGTCTGTGGGGCTTGGTCTGTGGGGCTTGGCCTGTGGTCTGTGGTGGTGGGTCTGTGGGGCTTGACCTGTGGGACGCTTCAGAGGTTGATTTGGAAGCACTGGGGGGTGGAGTAAATCCTCATCGGAGGGCCCCGGTAAAGTCATGCGGCTCAGAGAAGAAAAACAGTTAGACAGTCACAAGTCCAGATGAGAGGGGAGAGGGAAGAAATAGGAGAGGAGGATTATTCCAACTCCACTTTACTTTCGATGTAGAGCGAAACGTAGTAGATTTCCAATTATCGTCGGTGGGATATGTTAATATGGGAAAGTGGACCAAGGTAGTATCCTCCGTATCTACTGCAGATGAACCCAGTCTCATAGAGCACCCTGGATTTCCCCCTCAGTCATTTAGAATTGTTGAATCAAAAACAGCATGCAATCTTGAAGTTTCCTTAGCCAGATGTTTTCTTAGGACCTTCTCCTTTGAGGCATGGAGCTGTCAGTTCCTCTTCCACTTTGACTATAATGAACATATCACAGGTCTCACATGGATCTGTTTATCACAAGTATGTAGGTCACTATATGCTTCCTCTCACAGGTCTGACATTTTATGGCTTTGCTGTCCATCTCAGAATCCGACTCCAAAACAGAGGAGTCTGACATGTTTATGCTCAGGTCAGAAACTGTGGTCCCGGCTACAAAAGACAACCGCGACGTGAGCCAAGCTTTGCCTGTTACAGCCAGGTAATCTAGATAGTCGAAGCTAGCCTGCTAATGCTAGCTCCAGGGGATGGCAATAAATCCAGCCGAACACTGCGTCTTAAAAACAGCACTAACACAGTGATCTCGGAAACAATGGTTTTTAAAGTATCAAAGGTGTCTTAGAGCAGCTAAGTGTTTTTAAAGTATAAAACACAGAAGCATTGAACCGTCATCCAAAGAGTTGTACTTTTGACTCATCTGTCCATAGAACATTCTTCCAGTCTTGATGATCATCCAGGTACTTTTTGGCAAACTTGAGTCAACTTTTGGGACAAGATGGGTCCCATTATATCTGGCGAAAACCAACCACTGCATTCCATAGTAAGAACAGACCAATGGTCAAGCATGGTGGTGGTAGTGTGATGGTTTGGGGATGCTTTGCTGCCTCAGGACCTGGACGACTTGCCTTAATATAGAAGGAACCATGAATTCTGCTCTGTATCAGAGAATTCTACAGGAGAATGTCACGCCATCCATCTGTGAGCTTTATTTGCTCGTCGATGTAGTCTCGTCAGGGAGCCCCCTCGTTTGCCTCTCTTGCACAGTCTCTTACTCTTTCGAGTCCAGGGGATTAGGGCCTGGTCCGGAATGACCAGTACATCCACAACTGCCAACTCGATGACGTAGAACTCTTCATCCAAATCGAGGTCAGTGATTGCTGTTCTGATGTCCAGAAGCTGTTTTCGGTGTGGCGGAAATATTATATACAAAAAAAACAGCATTCTCACATAGGTGTTCCTTTTGTCCAGGTGGGAAAGGGCAGTGTGGAGTGCAATAGAGATTGCATCATCTGTGAATCGGCGGTATGCAAATTTGAGTGGGTCTAGGGTTTATGGGATGACGGTGTTGATGTGAGTCATGACCAGTGTCATGACGTTGGCCTGGGGGTAGGTTTATGACAGTCATAAATACCTCCCCCGCTTTTTCCTCTCTCTACCCTACGGATGTGACATTTGAAATGTGATTTTCTGGATTTTTTTTCTCATTTTGTCTGTCATAGTTGAAGTGTACCTATGATGACAATTACAGGCCTCTCTCATCTTTTTAAGTGGGAGAACTTGCACAATTGGTGGCTGACTAAATACTTTTTTGCCCCACTGTATGTTTCACTTCCCAAGGCTTCCACGTCAACAGTATTTAGAACCTGTTTTGAGGATTCTACTCTGGAGGGGCTCATAAGGGCTCTTTGAGTGACTGGTCTGGCAGAGTGCCACAGCCTCGTTCTGGCGCGCTCATGTGAAAGGTAGCTACGTTCCACTTCATTTGTACAGACAAAGGAATTGTCCAGTTGTAACAAAGTTACAGTTGAAGTTGAAGTTCTGAAAATTGATGTGGCTCTCTGCAATATCACCGGATGTTATACTGAACATAACGTGCCAATGTAATCTCAGATTTTTTTAATATAAATATGAACTTTATCAAACAAAACATACATGTATTGTGTAACATGAAGTCCTATGAGTGTCATCTGATGAAGATCATCAAAGGTTAGTGATTAATGTTATCTCTATTTCTGCTTTTTGTGACTTTTTGGCTGGAAAAAATGGCTGTGTTTTTCTGTGGCTTGGTGGTTACCTAACAATCGTTTGTGGTGCTTTCGCTGTAAATCCTTTTTGAAATCAGACACTGTGGATGGATTAACAAGAAGTGTATCTTTAAAATGATGTGAAATACTTCTATGTCTGAGGGATTTTAATTATGAGATTTCTGTTGTTTTGGTCACTTTAGTCCAGGTGACCAGGTTCTTGCTCTGCTGCCAATTGTTGGTTCTCCTTTTCAAGCCAAGTTTCAAGGTCCATATACGGAGCAAAACAATCTAGGTGCTCCTCCAGAACGGAGGAAAGCGTGCCAACTGTGTTGCCATTCCAGAACGGAGGAAAGCGTGCCAACTGTGTTGCCATTCCAGAACGGAGGAAAGCGTGCCAACTGTGTTGCCATTCCAGAACTGAGGAAAGCGTGCCAACTGTGTTGCCATTCCAGAACTGAGGAAAGCGTGCCAACTGTGTTGCCATTCCAGAACGGAGGAAAGCGTGCCAACTGTGTTGCCATTCCAGAACGGAGGAAAGCGTGCCAACTGTGTTGCCATTCCAGAACGGAGGAAAGCGTGCCAACTGTGTTGCCATTCCAGAACGGAGGAAAGCGTGCCAACTGTGCCATGTAAATCTGCTAAAACCCTATTACCCACATTCCTCTGGGGCCGAAGAGGATGGTAAAACCTGTTAAATTGGCCTGAACTGTTACACCACTGGGTTCTTCTTTTAGCCATGCGAGGTCAATGCATGGTGAGGAGGATGGCCCTGTTCCCGATGATTGCGTACTGCAGGGTAGATTGAACAATTCAGTCACTGGATGTTTTGGATAGCCTTCTTGCTCATCTAACTGCTGATAGGTGAGACAAATTGTTTGGGCTGATTCAGAGTGTTCCAGTTTTGTTTTCTGATACACCTACACGTACAAACTTAATAGAACACAATATTGACGTTGGGGATGCTGACTCATTCATCAGCAGTTCTATAGAGTTTCTTCAGAGAAACAGAGTTGTCTGGATGCTGAGATCAGGTACATGCTGGAGAGTGCTATAGTAGAGTCTTTCTCCAGCTGGGCTTCTCCCTGTGTCTTGGTCAGTAAACCGGAAGGGACAAACAGATGTTGTACGGACTACAGTAAGGTAAATGGTGTCACCAAGCCAGATTAATTTCCTCTTCCTCAGATGGAGGACTGTGTTGCAAAGTGTGTGTGAGCACGTTAAAGGGCTATTGGCAGGTGCCACTGACGAGTATGTGAAATCTCTGCCTTTATTACACCCTCTGGCCTCATATTCAGTTATGAGTTTCGGTGTGCATAATGCACCTGCCACTTTTCAGAGCCTTATGAATAGGGTTGTCTCCGGTCTGGTGCGCGTTATCTGTTTATCACTTCCTCTCTCTGTTTATCTGGACGATGCAGTGGTTTATGCAGATACTTGGGGGGATCTGTCTCGTATTGAAGCCTTGTTCGACCGCCTGGCTCCGTGTCACCTCACGATCAATCTGGCTAAATGTGAGTTTGCTCAGGTGACCGTTACATACCTTGGAAAGGTGGTTGGGCAGGGTGAAGTGCGTCCTGTTCGGGCTAAAGTGGTAGCTATTGATGCTTTTCCACCACCAACTACTAAATAGGAATTGATGCGTTTCTTGGGAATGATTGGTTATTACCGTAGTTTCTGTAGGAAATTCTTTACCGTAGTCGCTCCTCTGACAGATTTGCTGAAAGCTAAGGCTGTTTACGTCTGGTCTCCTCTCTGTCATCAGGATTTTGAGGATGCAAAGAGGTTGCTTACCTCAACTCTGGTGCTGGCTGCTCCTGGCATGGATTTGTGATTCACCTTGCAGGTGGATGCGAGTCACGTGGATTTGTGATTCACCTTGCAGGTGGATGCGAGTCACGTGGGGGCAGGTGCAGTCCTGCTGTAATGTGTCCGGTGTTGAGACCTGTTTCTTTTCCAATAAGTTTATTAAGCATTATCATTTGAACTACTCCTTGGTGTAAAAAGAAGCGCTAGCACTCATATGGGTGCTACAATACTTCGAGGTGTAGTCTGCTCGGGTGTAGTACCTATAGTGGTCTACAGCGACCATTACCCTTTAACCTTCTTGAGGTCTATGTGTCCTAACCAGAGGATAATGAGATGGTGTTTTTTTTGTAGGCATTCCATCTCGATGTGAGGCACATCCGGGGGACTGATAACGTCGTTGATGACGTCTCGTGTTCCCTGTGTCCTGAACGCTTCTGGTCCTATTGATCGTTGTCCCAAGTGTCGTCCACGTATTTTGTATTTTGTGTTGTCCTGTTGCTCCTGTCTGTTCCCTGCTGTCCTCTTTTTTGTCATTTCTCTTAAAGGTTGCTTCCTGTGCGCAAAGGTTGCTGAGGTCAGGGGAGGACGAAGTTTGCTGGGGCAGTGGGGTAGCGTTAACCAGGGCAGTATTTTGTTTGTGCTTATGTTTGGTTGGTGTGGTGTTCCGGCATCCTTGGTGGTCCCTGGTTTTATGGGGGAGGGGGGTGTGACAACCCTGCAGACCCTCCCACTCTGTCTGCAGACCCTCCCACTCTGTCTGCCAAATTCTTTCTCTTTGCTCTTGTTTTCCTTAATATGATGTCGGTGGGCAGAGTCGGGTGTGTCCCGGGGATAAATGCACCTTTCCCTCATATATTGAGGAGACTTTCTCCATGCAGACACACTGTTGTTTTTGGTTGTGGCAATTTGGGGCTTCTTTGTGTTCATTTGTTTTGGCAATTCTCAACAACACTCATTATCACCAATTATGCACACATCCACTCACCTCCACTACTGACTACACACACCATTGGTAATTGTATATAGTTTACTGTATTTAATAAATATATTTTTGTTATTCCATTATCTCCACGTTGTCTCTGACTTTGTAACGGCTACGAGCCGGTCCGTGCCTCTCTGTAGCCTCTCTGATCTTAGGCAGAGGCCTAGAGATCTGCTGCCTGTATGGGTGGGGAGTGGGGATCCTCTCTGATCTTAGGCAGAGGCCTAGAGATCTGCTGCCTGTATGGGTGGGGAGTGGGGATCCTCTCTGCCATCTCACAGCAACATCACTATCTTCTCCTAGAAGGATGCAGAAAATAAAATAAGGTTCATGCTCAATCAGCTGAAGTGTTTTACCAAGAACTCATTGTAAAGGGCAGGGGTAAGGCAGTTTATTTTCTCTCTCTCCCTTGTAAGGTTTGACATTTACCATCATTTGTCCTCACCCAGCTTTCATTAATTTCCTCAATTAGAGACAAAACGTTGCTCTGTATCCACAGGGCACTCAGTAAGGGGTAGATGTGCTTTTCGTTATTTCAGAGCGTCATCTGTTGTAATGCCCCGATATTTATTTTTCCCCCTCTTCCCCCCTCTCTTTTTCCCTTCCTCTCTCTCTTCCCCCAGTCCAGATTGGAGGAGATGCAGGGAGCCTACTTTGGAGTGTTGAGTAATGCCATGATGCCTCTCTGTCATGTCACCCTCTTCTCCCTCCTTCTCTTCTCCCTCCTTCTCTCCCGTCTTCTTGTCACCCCCCCCCCCCCCAACTGAGAGGCTGCAGAAAATCGATCAGAGACTGATTAACAGTCAGGACAACAATTTACCTCATCAGCTCGCTTGCGCTCAGTTGGGAGTGGTTGGAAATATGTTAGGCTGTCTATAAAAACATCCAAAGTGCTAATTTCAGGCAACGCTGGTAGGGATATTTAAGACCAACCAAAAGCTGGTTTTAGCGGTAATACAGTTGGACATGGCATGAGTTTTCACAGTGGGAAGACAGCCTGACCAGCCGTGATGCACACTGCGCATATGAACATGGAACAATCACAAAGTAGAGTCTGTTGATAAAACGTTTTTCTCCTGAGACTGCTTGGAAATAATACTTCATCACCAAAGCTTTAAAATATGAAGTTTGAGAGCTGTGACATTCCTTTTTTTATCTATGGATTGTAGGCAGGCCAACATTATTTTAGACATGCTGGTCCCGTTTTGGATGTGTGTTAAAACCCTCCATAGTGTGCATTGTTTAAATATTAAATGATGGTGCCTATTTAAAACAAGGTGTTTGATTCTAATTATTGGTTCTCTTTTTAGGCCTTATAATTGTGAATTGAATCTTGCTTATTGACAATGTTTGGCATGTCCACACTCAGCCATAATGCAATTTACAGTAGGCCTAGCCCCTATATCAGTGTGAATGCTGTTGAGGACACAATAACTTAGAACAATGTGGATTGTAAAATGGGTTCAAGTTAATGTATTTAGCAAAGATACTATCGGTCTACATTTGGTTTCTGTCGTTTCTGTAAGACATTTAACAAACTACACTGCTCAAAAAAATAAAGGGAACACTAAAATAACACATCCTAGATCTGAATGAATGAAATATTCTTATTAAATACTTTTTTCTTTACATAGTTGAATGTGCTGACAACAAAATCACACAAAAATTATCAATGGAAATGAAATTTATCAACCCGTCTGGATTTGGAGTCACACTCAAAATTAAAGTGGAAAACCACACTACAGGCTGATCCAACTTTGATGTAATGTCCTTAATACAAGTCAAAATAAGGCTCAGTAGTGTGTGTGGCCTCCACGTGCCTGTATGACCTCCCTACAACGCCTGGGCATGCTCCTGGTGAGGTGGCGGATGGTCTCCTGAGGGATCTCCTCCCAGACCTGGACTAAAGCATCCGCCAACTCCTGGACAGTCTGTGGTGCAACGTGGCGTTGGTGGATGGAGCAAGACATGATGTCCCAGATGTGCTCAATTGGATTCAGGTCTGGGGAATGGGCGGGCCAGTCCATAGCATCAATGCCTTCCTCTTGCAGGAACTGCCGACACACTTCAGCCACATGAGGTCTAGCATTGTCTTGCATTAGGAGGAACCCAGGGCCAACCGCACCAGCATATTGTCTCACAAGGGGTCTGAGGATCTCATCTCGGTACCTAATGGCAGTCAGGCTACCTCTGGCGAGCACATGGAGGGCTGTGCGGCCCCCCAAAGAAATGCCACCCCACACCATGACTGACCCACCGCCAAACCGGTCACGCTGGAAGATGTTGCAGGCAGCAGAACATTCTCCACGGCATCTCCAGACTCTCACGTCTGTCACATGTGCTCAGTGTGAACCTGCTTTCATCTGTGAAGAGCACAGGGCGCCAGTGGCGAATTTGCCAATCTTGGTCTTCTCTGGCAAATGCCTAACGTCCTGCATGGTGTTGGGCTGTAAGCACAACCCCCACCTGTGGACGTCGGGCCCTCATACCACCCTCACGGAGTCTGTTTGTGACCGTTTGAGCAGACACATGCACATTTGTGGCCTGCTGGAGGTCATTTTGCAGGGATCTGGCAGTGCTCCTCCTGCTCCTCCTTGCACAAAGGCGGAGGTAGCGGTCCTGCTGCTGGGTTGTTGCCCTCCTACGGCCTCCTCCACGTCTCCTGATGTACTGGCCTGTCTCCTGGTAGCGCCTCCATGCTCTGGACACTACGCTGACAGACACAGAAAACCTTCTTGCCACAGCTTACATTGATGTGCCATCCTGGATGAGTTGCACTACCTGAGCCACTTGTGTGGGTTGTAGACTCCGTCTCATGCTACCACTAGAGTGAAAGCACCGCCAGCATTCAAAAGTGACCATAACATCAGCCAGGAAGCATAGCGGGGTGGCACTCCACTGTGTCCTCCTCCCAGAGCGCTAAGAACCTTGGCGTGATCCTGGACAACACCCTGTCGTTCTCAACTAACATCAAGGCGGTGGCCCGTTCCTGTAGGTTCATGCTCTACAACATCCGCAGAGTACGACCCTGCCTCACACAGGAAGCGGCGCAGGTCCTAATCCAGGCACATGTCATCTCCCGTCTGGATTACTGCAACTCGCTGTTGGCTGGGCTCCCTGCCTGTGCCATTAAACCCCTACAACTCATCCAGAACGCCGCAGCCCATCTGGTGTTCAACCTTCCCAAGTTCTCTCACGTCACCCCGCTCCTCCGCTCTCTCCACTGGCTTCCAGTTGAAGCTCGCATCCGCTACAAGACCATGGTGCTTGCCTACGGAGCTGTGAGGGGAATGGCACCTCAGTACCTCCAGGCTCTGATCAGGCCCTACACCCAAACAAGGGCACTGCGTTCATCCACCTCTGGCCTGCTCACCTCCCTACCACTGAGGAAGTACAGTTCCCGCTCAGCCCAGTCAAAACTGTTCGCTGCTCTGGCCCCCCAATGGTGGAACAAACTCCCTCACGACGCCAGGACAGCGGAGTCAATCACCACCTTCCGAAGACACCTGAAACCCCACGGAGGACCGAGCCGGCCTGGAGGATAGGGGACATAGAGAGTCAAAGGATGCAGAAAGGGAGGAGAGGAGGGTTGAGGAGGCAGAATCAGGAGATAGGTTGGAGAAGGTTTGAGCAGAGGGAAGAGATGATAGGATGGAAGAGGAGAGAGTAGCGGGGGAGAGAGAGCGAAGGTTGGGACGGCGCGATACCATCCGAGTAGGGGCAGTGTGGGAAGTGTTGGATGAGAGCGAGAAGGAAAAGGATACAAGGTAGTGGTCGGAGACTTGGAGGGGAGTTGCAATGAGGTTAGTGGAAGAACAGCATCTAGTAAAGATGAGGTCGAGCGTATTTCCTGCCTTGTGAGTAGGGGGGGAAGGTGAGAGGGTGAGGTCAAAAGAGGAGAGGAGTGGGAAGAAGGAGGCAGAGAGGAATGAGTCAAAGGTAGACGTGGGGAGGTTAAAGTCGCCCAGAACTGTGAGAGGTGAGCCGTCCTCAGGAAAGGAGCTTATCAAGGCATCAAGCTCATTGATGAACTCTCCGAGGGAACCTGGAGGGCGATAAATGATAAGGATGTTAAGCTTGAAAGGGCTGGTAACTGTGACAGCATGGAATTCAAAGGAGGCGATAGACAGATGGGTAAGGGGAGAAAGAGAGAATGACCACTTGGGAGAGATGAGGATCCCGGTGCCACCACCCCGCTGACCAGAAGCTCTCGGGTGTGCGAGAACACGTGGGCAGACGAAGAGAGAGCAGTAGGAGTAGCAGTGTTGTCTGTGGTGATCCATGTTTCCGTCAGTGCCAAGAAGTCGAGGGACTGGAGGGAGGCATAGGCTGAGATGAACTCTGCCTTGTTGGCCGCAGATCGGCAGTTCCAGAGGCTACCGGAGACCTGGAACTCCACGTGGGTCGTGCGCGCTGGGACCACCAGATTAAGGTGGCCGCGGCCACGCGGTGTGGAGCGTTTGTATGGTCTGTGCAGAGAGGAGAGAACAGGGATAGACAGACACATAGTTGACAGGCTACACAAGAGGCTACGCTAATGCAAAGGAGATTGAATGACAAGTGGACTACACGTCTCGAGTGTTCAGAAAGTTAAGCTTACGTAGCAAGAATCTTATTGACTAAAATGATTAAAAATGATACAGTACTGCTGAAGTAGGCTAGCTGGCAGAGGCTGCGTTGTTGACTATGTAGGCTAGCTGGCAGTGGCTGCGTTGTTGACACTACACTAATCAAGTCGTTCCGTTGAGTGTAATAGTTTCTACTGTGCTGCTATTCGGGGCTAGCTGGCTAGCTAGCAGTGTTGATTACGTTACGTTGCGTTAAAAGAACGACAATAGCTGGCTAGCTAACCTAGGAAATCGCTCTAGACTACACAATTTTCTTTGATACAAAGACGGCTATGTAGCTAGCTATGTATCAAACAAATCAAGCCGTTGTACTGTAATGAAATGAAATGAAAAATGTGATACTACCTGTGGAGCGAAGCGAAATGCGACCGGATTGTTGAGTGCGGAAGTTCTGTTCGGTAGACGTTGGCTAGCTGTTGGCTAGCTAGCAGTGTCTCCTACGTTAAGGACGACAAATAGCTGGCTAGCTAACCTCGGTAAATTAAGATAATCACTCTAAAACTACACACTCTAAACTACACAATTATCTTGGATACGAAGACAGCAAAGACAACTATGTAGCTAGCTAACACTACATTAATCAAGTCGTTCAGTTGAGTGTAATAGTTGTGCTGCTAATCGGTAGACGGTGGACTAGCTAACGGTGGACGTTAGCTAGCTGGCTAGCTGCAGGGCAGTGTAGACTGCGTTAGGACGACGAAATACGATAATTACGCAATTATCTATGATACAAAGACGGCTATGTAGCTAGCTAAGAAGAAATTGCTAAGATTAGACAAATCAAACCGTTGTACTATAATGAAATGTAATACTACCTGCGGACCGAGTGCAGATGCGACCGCTCGCTCCAACCCGGAAGTCCCTAACATTTACCACTACTTTACCTTGTAAACTAACATTTAACACTACTTTAACTTGTAAATTAACATTTAACACTACCTAACCGCCAGCACTTACAGTTTTAGGAGATCCTCTGTTGTTCCTACAGAAGCATCAGCTTCATGGAAACAAGTCCACATAGACCTGATTCTACACTAAATTAAAGAGAAATGTATGGATTCTGTCTAAGTGGACAGGATCCAATAGGAGCCAGTTGAATAGGATCCAATAGGAGCCAGTTGAATAGGATCCAATGGAGGCCAGTAGAATAGGATCCAATGGAGGCCAGTAGAATAGGATCCAATGGAGGCCAGTAGAATAGGATCCAATGGAGGCCAGTAGAATAGGATCCAATGGAGGCCAGTAGAATAGGATCCAATGGAGGCCAGTTGAATAGGATCCAATGGAGGCCAGTTGAATAGGATCCAAATGAGGCCAGTTTAATGGGATCCAATAGGGGCCAGTTGAATATGATCCAATTAGGACCAGTTAAATATGATCCAATAGGCTCCTGTTGTATAGGATCCATTATTAGCCTGTTGAATAGGATCCATTATTAGCCTGTTGAATAGGATCCATTAGGGGCCAGTTGAATAGGATCCAATAGGAGAAAGTTAAATAGGATCCATTAGGGTTCAGTTGAATAAGATCCAATAGGGGCCAGTTTAATAGGATCCAATCGGGGCCAGTTAAATAGGATCCTATAGTGTCCAGTTAAATATGATCCAATAGGGGCCATTTGAATAGGGTCCAATAGGAGACAGTTGACTATGATCCAATAGTGGCCAGTTGAATATGATCTATTTGGGACCAGTTGAATAGAATCCAAAATTGGTCAGTTGAATAGGCCAGTTGAATCCAACTGGGTTCAGTTTAATAGTATCCAATTTTTTAAAATGTATTATTCTTTATTTATTTCACCTTTATTTAACCAGGTAGGCCAGTTGAGAACACCTTTATTTAACCAGGTAGGCCAGTTGAGAACACCTTTATTTAACCAGGTAGGCCAGTTGAGAACACCTTTATTTAACCAGGTAGGCCAGTTGAGAACACCTTTATTTAACCAGGTAGGCCAGTTGAGAACACCTTTATTTAACCAGGTAGGCCAGTTGAGAACACCTTTATTTAACCAGGTAGGCTAGTTGAGAACACCTTTATTTAACCAGGTAGGCTAGTTGAGAACACCTTTATTTAACCAGGTAGGCCAGTTGAGAACACCTTTATTTAACCAGGTAGGCCAGTTGAGAACACCTTTATTTAACCAGGTAGGCCAGTTGAGAACACCTTTATTTAACCAGGTAGGCTAGTTGAGAACACCTTTATTTAACCAGGTAGGCACGTTGAGAACACCTTTATTTAACCAGGTAGGCTAGTTGAGAACACCTTTATTTAACCAGGTAGGCTAGTTGAGAACACCTTTATTTAACCAGGTAGGCTAGTTGAGAACACCTTTATTTAACCAGGTAGGCTAGTTGAGAACACCTTTATTTAACCAGGTAGGCACGTTGAGAACACCTTTATTTAACCAGGTAGGCTAGTTGAGAACACCTTTATTTAACCAGGTAGGCTAGTTGAGAACACCTTTATTTAACCAGGTAGGCTAGTTGAGAACACCTTTATTTAACCAGGTAGGCTAGTTGAGAACACCTTTATTTAACCAGGTAGGCTAGTTGAGAACACCTTTATTTAACCAGGTAGGCTAGTTGAGAACACCTTTATTTAACCAGGTAGGCTAGTTGAGAACACCTTTATTTAACCAGGTAGGCTAGTTGAGAACACCTTTATTTAACCAGGTAGGCCAGTTGAGAACAAGTTCTCATTTATAACTGCGACCTGGCCAAGATAAAGCATAGCAGTGTGAACAGACAACACAGAGTTACACATGGAGTAAACAATTAACAAGTCAATAACACAGTAGAAAAAAAGGGGGAGTCTATATACAATGTGTGCAAAAGGCACGAGGTAGGCGAATAATTACAATTTTGCAGATTAACACTGGAGTGATAAATGATCAGATGGTCATGTACAGGTAGAGATATTGGTGTGCAAAAGAGCAGAAAAGTAAATAAATAAAACAGTATGGGGATGAGGTAGGTGAAAATGGGTGGGCTATTTACCAATAGACTATGTACAGCTACAGCGATCGGTTAGCTGCTCAGATAGCTGATGTTTGAAGTTGGTGAGGGAGATAAAAGTCTCCAACTTCAGCGATTTTTGCAATTCGTTCCAGTCACAGGCAGCAGAGTACTGGAACGAAAGGCGGCCGAATGAGGTGTTGGCTTTAGGGATGATCAATGAGATACACCTGCTGGAGCGCGTGCTACGGATGGGTGTTGCCATCGTGACCAGTGAACTGAGATAAGGCGGAGCTTTACCTAGCATGGACTTGTAGATGACCTGGAGCCAGTGGGTCTGGCGACGAATATGTAGCGAGGGCCAGCCGACTAGAGCATACAAGTCGCAGTGGTGGGTGGTATAAGGTGCTTTAGTGACAAAACGGATGGCACTGTGATAGACTGCATCCAGTTTGCTGAGTAGAGTGTTGGAAGCCATTTTGTAGATGACATCGCCGAAGTCGAGGATCGGTAGGATAGTCAGTTTTACTAGGGTAAGCTTGGCAGCGTGAGTAAAGGAGGCTTTGTTGCGGAATAGAAAGCCGACTCTTGATTTGATTTCCGATTGGAGATGTTTGATATGAGTCTGGAAGGAGAGTTTGCAGTCTAGCCAGACACCTAGGTACTTATAGATGTCCACATATTCAAGGTCGGAACCATCCAGGGTGGTGATGCTAGTCGGGCATGCGGGTGCAGGCAGCGATCGGTTGAAAAGCATGCATTTGGTTTTACTAGCGTTTAAGAGCAGTTGGAGGCCACGGAAGCAGTGTTGTATGGCATTGAAGCTCGTTTGGAGGTTAGATAGCACAGTGTCCAATGACGGGCCGAAAGTATATAGAATGGTGTCGTCTGCGTAGAGGTGGATCAGGGAATCGCCCGCAGCAAGAGCAACATCATTGATATATACAGAGAAAAGAGTCGGCCCGAGAATTGAACCCTGTGGCACCCCCATAGAGACTGCCAGAGGACCGGACAGCATGCCCTCCGATTTGACACACTGAACTCTGTCTGCAAAGTAATTGGTGAACCAGGCAAGGCAGTCATCCGAAAAACCGAGGCTACTGAGTCTGCCGATAAGAATATGGTGATTGACAGAGTCGAAGGCCTTGGCAAGGTCGATGAAGACGGCTGCACAGTACTGTCTTTTATCGATGGCGGTTATGATATCGTTTAGTACCTTGAGTGTGGCTGAGGTGCACCCGTGACCGGCTCGGAAACCAGATTGCACAGCGGAGAAGGTACGGTGGGATTCGAGATGGTCAGTGACCTGTTTGTTGACTTGGCCTCCGAAGACCTTAGATAGGCAGGGCAGGATGGATATAGGTCTGTAACAGTTTGGGTCCAGGGTGTCTCCCCCTTTGAAGAGGGGGATGACTGCGGCAGCTTTCCAATCCTTGGGGATCTCGGACGATATGAAAGAGAGGTTGAACAGGCTGGTAATAGGGGTTGCGACAATGGCGGCGGATAGTTTCAGAAATAGAGGGTCCAGATTGTCAAGCCCAGCTGATTTGTACGGGTCCAGGTTTTGGAGCTCTTTCAGAACATCTGCTATCTGGATTTGGGTAAAGGAGAACCTGGAGAGGCTTGGGCGAGGAGCTGCGGGGGGGGCGGAGCTGTTGGCCGAGGTTGGAGAAGCCAGGCGGAAGGCATGTCCAGCCGTTGAGAAATGCTTATTGAAGTTTTCGATAATCATGGATTTATCGGTGGTGACCGTGTTACCTAGCCTCAGTGCAGTGGGCAGCTGGGAGGAGGTGCTCTTGTTCTCCATGGACTTCACAGTGTCCCAGAACCTTTTGGAGTTGGAGCTACAGGATGCAAACTTCTGCCTGAAGAAGCTGGCCTTAGCTTTCCTGACTGACTGCCTGTATTGGTCCCTGACTTCCCTGAAGAGTTGCATATCACGGGGACTATTCGATGCTATTGCAGTCCGCCACAGGATGTTTTTGTGCTGGTCGAGGGCAGTCAGGTCTGGAGTGAACCAAGGGCAGTATCTGTTCTTGGTTCTGCATTTTTTGAACGGAGCATGCTTATCTAAAATGGAGAGGAAGTTACTTTTAAAGAATGACCAGGCATCCTCAACTGATGGGATGAGGTCAATGTCCTTCCAGGATACCCGGGCCAGGTCGATTAGGAAGGCCTGCTCACAGAAGTGTTTTAGGGAGCGTTTGACAGTGATGAGGGGTGGTCGTTTGACTGCGGCTCCGTAGCGGATACAGGCAATGAGGCAGTGATCGCTGAGATCCTGGTTGAAGACAGCGGAGGTGTATTTGGAGGGCCAGTTGGTCAGGATGACGTCTATGAGGGTGCCCTTGTTTACAGAGTTAGGGTTGTACCTGGTGGGTTCCTTGATGATTTGTGTGAGATTGAGGGCATCTAGCTTAGATTGTAGGACTGCCGGGGTGTTAAGCATATCCCAGTTTAGGTCACCTAACAGAACAAACTCTGAAGCTAGATGGGGGCGATCAATTCACAAATGGTGTCCAGGGCACAGCTGGGAGCTGAGGGGGTCGGTAGCAGGCGGCAACAGTGAGAGACTTATTTCTGGAGAGAGTAATTTTCAAAATTAGTAGTTCGAACTGTTTGGGTATGGACCTGGAAAGTATGACATTACTTTGCAGGCTATCTCTGCAGTAGACTGCAACTCCTCCCCTTTGGCAGTTCTATCTTGACAGAAGATGTTATAGTTGGGTATGGAAATCTCTGAATTTTTGGTGGCCTTCCTGAGCCAGGATTCAGACACAGCAAGGACATCAGGGTTAGCAGAGTGTGCTAAAGCAGTGAGTAAAACAAACTTAGGAGGAGGCTTCTGATGTTGACATGCATGAAACCAAGGCTTTTTCGATCACAGAAGTCAACAAATGAGGGTGCCTGGGGACATGCAGGGCCTGGGTTTACCTCCACATCACCCGCGGAACAGAGAAGGAGTAGTATGAGGGTGCGGGCTAAAGGCTATCAAAACTGGTCGCCTAGAGCGTTGGGGACAGAGAATAAGAGGAGCAGGTTTCTGGGCATGGTAGAATATATTCAGGGCATAATGCGAGACAGGGGTATGGTGGGGTGCGGGTACAGCGGAGGTAAGCCCAGGCCCCGGGTGATGATGAGAGAGGTTGTATCTCTGGACATGCTGGTTGTAATGGGTGAGGTCACCGCATGTGTGGGAGGTGGGACAAAGGAGTTATCAGGGGTATGAAGAGTGGAACTAGGGGGTCCATTGTGAACTAAAACAATGATAACTAACCTGAACAACAGTATACAAGGCATATTGACATTTGAGAGAGACATACAGCAAGGCATACAGTAATCACAGGTGTTGAATTGAGAAAGCTAGCTAAAACAGTAGGTTAGACAACAACAGCTAATCAGCTGGCACGACAACAGCAGGTAAAATGGCGTTGACTAGGCAACGGGGCCAACAGATAAAACAAACAAGCAGAATGGAGTACCGTGATTAATGGACAGTCCAGCGTACATCAGCTATGTGGCGATGCAGACGGTTAGCAGGCCTGTGCTTAGGTAAAAACTAACAATGACTAAATCTTGTAGATAGCTGGTTAGATTCTTGAGCTAAAAATGTTGTGAAGATTTCCAAGGTATAAACTGAAAAAGTGTTCCATTTGCCTGGCTGGGTTCGTAATAGCTAGATAGCTAGGGAAGAAGAAAAATGTTCCATTTGGGGGATGAAAAATGAAAAAATAAATAGGTCCGTTATGCTCTGGTTAGAGTCGCGTTGTTCGAACTGGCGAGAGCTTTCCGGGCTGAAGGTTAGCTGATGACCGGTTAGCTGAAGACCGCTAGCATGGCTAGTGGTTAGCTGGCTAGCTTCAGTTGAGCTTCAGTTGAGGGGTTCCGGTTCCGAAGTAAATATAAATATAAATACTTTAGGTTAAAATAGCTACATTGGGTGAGGCGGGTTGCAGGAGAATATTTGGAAGCTTAGGTTTAGCAAAAAGTTTTTAAAGAGATATGCAAAGAAAAATATGTAAAAAACGAAAGATATATACAGGGGACACGACACGACAGTTGAATAGGATCTAATAGGAGCCAGTTGAATATGATCCAATAGTGGGCCAGCTGAATAGGATCCAATAGTGTGTGATTTAAATAGGATTATAGTGGGCCTGTTGAATAGGATCCAATGGAGGCCAGTTGATCATGATCCAAACGTGACCAGGTGAATAGGATCCAATGGGGTTCAGTTGAATAGGATAAAATGGGGCCAGTTGAATAGGATTCAAATGGGCCAGTTGAATAGAATTCAAGGGGGTTCAGTTGAATAGGATCTAATAGGATACAGTTGAATAGGATCCAATAGGAGACAGTTGAATAGGATCTAATCGGATACAGTTGAATAGGTTCCAATGGGATTCAGTTGAATAGGTTCCAATGGGATTCAGTTGAATATGATCTAATGGAATCCAGTTGAATAGGATACAATAGGAGACAGTTGAATGGGATCCAATAGGAGATAGTTGAATAGGATCCAATAGGAAATAGTTTAATAGGATCCAATAGGAAATAGTTGAATAGGATCCAATAGGAGACAGTTGAATGGGATCCAAAAGGAGATAGTTGAATAGGATAAAGTAATCCTCCCCCCTTAAAAGACCTAGATGCACTATTGTAAAGTGGCCGTTCCACTGGATGTCATAAGGTGAAAGCACCAATTTGTAAGTCGCTCTGGATAAGAGCGTCTGCTAAATGACTTAAATGTAAATGTAAATGAATAGGATCCAATAGGAAATAGTTGAATAGGATCCAAAAGGAGGTAGTTGAATAGGATCCAATAGGAAATAGTTGAATCGGATCCAATAGGAGACAGTTGAATGGGATCCAAAAGGAGATAGTTGAATAGGATCCAAAAGGAGATAGTTGAATAGGATCCAATAGGAAATAGTTGAATAGGATCCAATAGGAAATAGTTGAATAGGATCCAATAGGAAATAGTTGAATAGGATCCAGTAGGAGTCATTTGAATAGGATCCAAAGGGTGTTCCAGTTGAATAGGATCCATAAGGGGCCAATTGAATGGGATCCAAAATGGGCCAGTTGAATGGGATCCAATGGGGTTCATTTGAATGGGATCCAATGGAGGCCAGTTAAATAGGATCAATAGGGGCCATTTGAATAGGATCCAAAGGGGTCCAGTTAAATATGATCCAATAGGGGTCTGTTGAATATGATCCAATAGGGGTCTGTTGAATATGATCCAATTGGGGCCAGTTAAATAGGATTAAAAGGGGCCAATTGAAAAAGATCCCAAAGGGGCCAGTTGAATAGGATCCAAAAGGGCCTAGTTGAATAGGTTCCAATGGGTTTCAGTTGAATAGGATCCAAAAGGGCCTAGTTGAATAGGTTCCAATGGGTTTCAGTTGAATAGGATCCAAAAGGGCCTAGTTGAATAGGTTCCAATGGGTTTCAGTTGAATAGGATCCAAAAGGGCCTAGTTGAATAGGTTCCAATGGGTTTCAGTTGAATAGGATCCAAAAGGGCCTAGTTGAATAGGTTCCAATGGGTTTCAGTTGAATAGGATCCAAAAGGGGCCAGTTGAATAGGATCCAAAAGGGGCCAGTTGAATAGGATCCAAAGGGGGCCAGTTGAAAGGGATCCAAAAGGAGACAGTTGAATGGGATCCAATAGGAGACAGTTGAATGGGATCCAAAAGGACACAGTTGAATGGGATCCAAAAGGAGACAGTTGAATGGGATCCAAAAGGGGCCAGTTGAATAGGATCCAAAAGGGGCCAGTTGAATAGGATCCAGTTGAATGGGATCCAAAAGGGGCCAGTTGAATAGGATCCAAAAGGGGCCAGTTGAATAGGATCCAAAGGGGGCCAGTTGAATAGGATCCAATGGAGGCCAGTTGAATAGGATCCAAAAGGGGCCAGTTGAATAGGATCCAAAGGGGGCCAGTTGAATGGGATCCAAAAGGAGACAGTTGAATGGGATCCAATAGGAGACAGTTAAATAGGAACCAAAAGGAGACAATCCAGTTCAAAGGAGACAGTTCAAAATCCACGGCCGGTCCATTTGATTCGTGCAGGACCTGTCTGCTAAGCTGAGAGAGAGACGTAAGGAACACATTCCGATCAGACAGTCACTGGAGAAAAAGGGATCAAGTCTCAGCTTTGCTTCCCGGCAGTGCTGGGGGTATGGAAGGGAACGCAAAGGATGCAATTCACAAACGCTGATGACGCTCTAAGCAAGCTACAAGAAACCTTCCCAGTTTAAGGAGGAGAGCCCCCTGCTCTAAGAAGAGGACGAAGTAGGAAACCTTCCCAGTTGAAGGAGGAGAGCCCCCTGCTCTGAGAAGAGGATGAAGTAGGAAACCTTCCCAGTTGAAGGATGAGAGCCCCCTGCTCTGAGAAGAGGACGAAGTAGGAAACCTTCCCAGTTAAAGGAGAGGAGCCCCCTGCTCTGACAAGAGGACAAAGTAGGAAACCTTCCCAGTTGAAGGAGGAGAGCCCCTGCTCTGAGAAGAGGACGATGTAGGAAACCTTCCCAGTTGAAGGAGGAGAGCCCCCTGCTCTGAGAAGAGGACGAAGTAGGAAACCTTCCCAGTTGAAGGAGGAGAGCCCCCTGCTCTGAGAATAGGACGAAGTAGGAAACCTTCCCAGTTGAAGGAGGAGTGCCCCCTGCTCTGAGAAGAGGACGAAGTAGGAAACCTTCCCAGTTGAAGGAGGAGAGACCCCTGCTCTGAGAAGAGGACAAAGTAGGAAACCTTCCCAGTTGAAGGAGAGGAGCCCCCTGCTCTGAGAAGAGGACGAAGTAGGAAACCTTCCCAGTTGAAGGAGGACAGCCTCCTGCTCTGAGAAGAGGACGAAGTAGGAAACCTTCCCAGTTGAAGGAGGAGAGCCCCCTGCTCTGAGAAGAGGACGAAGTAGGAAACCTTCCCAGTTGAAGGAGGAGAGACCCCTGCTCTGAGAAGAGGACAAAGTAGGAAACCTTCCCAGTTGAAGGAGAGGAGCCCCCTGCTCTGAGAAGAGGACGAAGTAGGAAACCTTCCCAGTTGAAGGAGGACAGCCTCCTGCTCTGAGAAGAGGACAGGAAACCTTCCCAGTTGAAGAAGGAGGAGAGCCCCTGCTCTGAGAAGAGGACGAAGTAGGAAACCTTCCCAGTTGAAGGAGGAGAGCCCCCTGCTCTGAGAAGAGGACGAAGTAGGAAACCTTCCCAGTTGAAGGAGGAGAGCCCCCTGCTCTGAGAAGAGGACGAAGTCGGAAACCTTCCCAGTTGAAGGAGGAGAGCCCCCTGCTCTGAGAAGAGGACGAAGTAGGAAACCTTCCCAGTTGAAGGAGGAGAGCCCCCTGCTCTGAGAAGAGGACGATGTAGGAAACCTTCCCAGTTGAAGGAGGAGAGCCCCCTGCTCTGAGAAGAGGACGAAGTAGGAAACCTTCCCAGTTGAAGGAGGAGAGCCCCCTGCTCTGAGAATAGGACGAAGTAGGAAACCTTCCCAGTTGAAGGAGGAGAGCCCCCTGCTCTGAGAAGAGGACGAAGTAGGAAACCTTCCCAGTTGAAGGAGGAGAGACCCTGCTCTGAGAAGAGGACCCTTCCCAGTTGAAGGAGGAGAGACCCCTGCTCTGAGAAGAGGACGAAGTAGGAAACCTTCCCAGTTGAAGGAGGAGAGCCCCCTGCTCTGAGAAGAGGACGAAGTAGGAAACCTTCCCAGTTGAAGGAGGAGAGCCCCCTGCTCTGAGAAGAGGACGAAGTAGGAAACCTTCCCAGTTGAAGGAGAGGAGCCCCCTGCTCTGAGAAGAGGACGAAGTAGGAAACCTTCCCAGTTGAAGGAGAGGAGCCCCCTGCTCTGAGAAGAGGACGAAGTAGGAAACCTTCCCAGTTGAAGGAGAGGAGCCCCCTGCTCTGAGAAGAGGACGAAGTAGGAAACCTTCCCAGTTGAAGGAGAGGAGCCCCCTGCTCTGAGAAGAGGACGAAGTAGGAAACCTACCCAGTTGAAGGAGGAGACCCCCTTCAACTGAGGACGAAGTAGGAAAAAACGATAAGCACACTTGGCTACATACAGTGATGCCTAAAACCAGCTTATTGTAAATTTCCCCCCAATTCAATTTATACCCTACTTTCCCCAAATAACTTCTTCTCTGAAGTAATTATAAATTAGCCGATGCCAATGGGCTACATGGGCACTGAAAAGACAATGCAAAGACAAATATACTGTATGTCTGTTCTATGGATGTTTGTGTATTTGTATTGGAGAGAAGACTGAAGGATGGTGAATATGTATAGGAGGGTGGGACAGAATGGGTCTCTGGATGCATAGGGTAAAGGACAAGGACAGCAACCCTCCGAGTCACTGCCTGTTCACCCTGCTATCATCCAGAAGGCCAGGTCAGTACAGGTGGATCAAAGCTGGGACGGAGAGACTGAAAAACAGCTTCTATTTCATCACTAACATAGAGAGGCTGCTGCCTACAGTTGAAGTCTGAAGTTTACATACACCTTAGCCAAACACATTTAAAATCAGTTTTTCACAATTCCTGACATTTAATCCTAGTAAAGATTCCCTGTCTGAGATCAGTTACGATCACCACTTTATTTTAAGAATGTGAAATGTCAGAATAATAGTAGAGAGAATGATTTATTTCAGTGTTTATTTCTTTCATTGTGTCCCCAGTGGGTCAGAAGTTTACATACACTCAATTAGTATTTGGTAGCATTGCCTTTAAATTGTTTTACTTGGGTCAAATGTTTCGGGTAGCCTTCCACAAGATTCCCACAATAAGTTGGGTGAAGTTTGGCCCAAATTACACAAATGACAAGACACGATTCAGTACTTCCTAGTTCCACGTATCAAACAGTTATTGCAGTTATATTAAAACCAGGAACATCTGGAGTCCCACAGAAGTCGGTTACGACACCAAACTGCAGTCAGATCAAGGCCCTGATGAGGATGACGAGCATGCAGATGAGCTTCCCTGAGACAGTTTCTAACAGTTTGTGTCTAAATTCTTTAGAAACCCACAGTTTCATCTGCTGTCCGGGTGACTGGTCTCA
This sequence comes from Oncorhynchus nerka, assembly GCF_034236695.1. NCBI lineage: Eukaryota > Metazoa > Chordata > Actinopteri > Salmoniformes > Salmonidae > Oncorhynchus > Oncorhynchus nerka. The sequence continues at coordinate 101,460,845 of NC_088397.1, forward strand.
GACCTTCCTGCAGGTGAAGAAGCCAGACGTGGAGGTCCTGGGCTGGCGTGGTTACACGTGGTCTGCGGTTGTGAGGACGGTTGGACGTACTGAAAAATTCTCTAAAACGACATTGGAGACGGTTTATGGTAGAGAAAATAACAATCAATTAAATGATCTGGCAACAGCTCTGGTGGACATTCCTACAGTCAGCATGCCAATTGCTCACTCCTTGAGACGTCTGTGGCATTGAGACATCTGTGGCACTTGAGACATCTGTGGCATTGAGACATCTGTGGCACTTGAGACATCTGTGGCATTGTGCTGTGTGACAAAACGGCACATTTTAGAGTGGCCTTTTATTGTCCCCAGCACAAGGTGCATGTGTGTAATGATCATGCTGTTTAATCAGCATCTTGATATGCCACACCTGTCAGGTAGATGGATTATCTTGGCAAAGGAGAAATGATCACTAACAGGGATGTAAACAAACTTGTGCACAAAATGTGTACATGGAAAATGTCTGGGATCTTTTATTTCAGCTCATGAAACATGGAACCAACACTTTACATGTTGGGTTTATATTTTTGTTCGAAATAACAATGACTCAATAATCCATGGCTTCTGGGAATGCTATGAAGTCAAAGAGTTATGGACGGAGTTAGAAAGTTGGACAGGGTGGTCTGGTCAGGGTGGTCTGGGCAGGGTGGTCTGGGCAGGGTGGTCTGGTCAGGGTGGTCTGGGCAGGGTGGTCTGGTCAGGGTGGTCTGGGCAGGGTGGTCTGGGCAGGGTGGTCTGGTCAGGGTGGTCTGGGCAGGGTGGTCTGGGCAGGGTGATGTGGGCAGGGTGGTCTGGGCAGGGTGGTCTGGGCAGGGTGGTGTGACCAGGGTGGTCTGGGCAGGGTGGTCTGGTCAGGGTGGTCTGGGCAGGGTGGTCTGGTCAGGGTGGTCTGGGCAGGGTGGTCTGGGCAGGGTGATGTGAGCAGGGTGGTCTGGGCAGGGTGGTCTGGGCAGGGTGGTCTGGTCAGGGTGGTCTGGGCAGGGTGGTCTGGTCAGGGTGGTGTGGGCAGGGTGGTGTGAGCAGGGTGGTCTGGGGAGGGTGGTCTGGTCAGGGTGATGTGAGCAGGGTGGTCTGGGCAGGGTGATGTGGGCAGGGTGGTCTGGGGAGGGTGTTCTGGTCAGGGTGGTCTGGACAGGGTGATGTGAGCAGGGTGGTCTGGGGAGGGTGGTCTGGTCAGGGTGGTCTGGACAGGGTGGTGTGACCAGGTGGGTCTGGGCAGGGTGGTCTGGGCAGGGTGGTCTGGTCAGGGTGGTTTGGGCAGTGTGGTCTGGGCAGGGTGGTCTAGTCAGGGTGGTCTGGTCAGGGTGATGTGAGCAGGGTGGTCTGTCTGGGCAGGGTGATGTGACCAGGTGGGTCTGGTCAGGGTGATGTGAGCAGGTGGGTCTGAGCAGGGTTGTCTGAGCAGGTGGGTCTGAGCAGGGTGGTCTGGGCAGGGTGGTGTGAGCAGGGTTGTCTGAGCAGGGTGGTGTGAGCAGATGGGTCTGGGCAGGGTGGTGTAGGCAGGGTGGTCTGGGCAGGGTGGTGTAGGCAGGGTGGTCTGGGCAGGGTGGTGTAGGCAGGGTGGTCTGGGCAGGGTGGTGTAGGCAGGGTGGTCTGGGCAGGGTGGTGTAGGCAGGGTGGTCTGGGCAGGGTGGTCTGGGCAGGGTGGTGTGAGCAGGGTGGTCTGGGCAGGGTGGTGTGGGCAGGGTGGTGTGAGCAGGGTTGTCTGAGCAGGGTGGTGTGAGCAGGGTTGTGTGAGCAGGGTGGTCTGGGCAGGGTGGTGTGAGCAGGGTGGTCTGGCCAGGGTGGTAGGAGCAGGTTGTGTTGTGTTGTTGCTACCATGTTGTGGTGCTACCATGTTGTGTTGCTACCATGTTGTGTTGCTACCATGTTGTGTTGCTACCATGTTGTGTTGCTACCATGCTGTGTCCTTGTCAAGCTGTGTTGTTGTGATGTTCTCATGTTGCCTTGGGGTCATGTTGTGGTGTAGTGTTGCTACCATCTTGTGTTTTTGTAATGTTGTGCTGCTACCATGTTGTGGTGTTATCAAAAAAATATATATATATATATATATGTTAGCAAAGGCCTGATGGTTCTCCAACCTTTGATCAAGCGTCCTTCATTACTGTAACAGCATTATAGATTACTGTTTACTCACCCAGATTTGAAATTAATTCCAGTGTTCTTTCTGTATCGTTTTTCAGAATATCACATTGTGAAATACTCATTGTTACGCCGAACGCCAGTTTGTTACAACACAAAACATACTTTATTTATTTAAACAGGGATATGCCATTTATTTTATTTGATAAAAAAAGTATTAAAGACATTACAATAAGCTTTCGATAAAAGCGGGATGGGCCGTTGTTTAGGTTGGCCTGTGAATAGGACAGTCAATGGAGAGGTAGAGTTTATGCCGGTGAGGACTCAAAGGGTTGTACCTCCCCCTTCAATGAATAAAGTAGCAGAGGTCCAGCCAGATAGAATTAGTCATAGAGCAGCGGTGTTCGGACGGTATGTACTGTACTAACCAGAGCTTTTCTGCAGCCTATTTTCTTCCATCCCATGGATTGAATCAATCCCTTGCGTGGAAGCCAAGGTAATGCTTTAATTAACAGTTTCACCGATATTTTTAAAGGATTTTGAAAAGTCTGACGCGCTTTTGTGGACATTTGTTGCACTTTCAAATGTCATGGTTCGTGTGTCATAAACTGCGCCTGTCACAGAAATGCATCAACAGTTGAATTTACCTGCTTTAGCGACTCTATGAATGAAAGTGTTTCAACGAGTTAGAAAACGTCTTTGCTTAGGGCTAAACTTTTGATTTCAAAAGGCGAATTACTTTTCCAGCCCGACAGGTCGTTGGCAGCCATGTATAGGTATTTCATCTACGGAGAACAATTACTTTATGAAACTTGTCCAAGCTTTATTGTAATGTACAATAGATTAAGACCAAATCAATGCTGTGAAAGCTGTTGCACAACAACTCTACTGTGCAACGTTGTTGCAAAATATGAAACTGATTGCCAACAATTAATATCAAAGAGCTTTGACCAGGATATGAATTGTTGGTTATGATGTATTGTAGGCCATAAGAGGTGCGCAGGTCAGCTGTTTGTTTCTACACGCAATTGCTAGTAACCCGTCAGCAACCGTCCGACTTTATGTGAGAACTCTGAGGCCCGCACCGGAGTCTGTCCCGCTTATATAGAAAATGTGCTCTAGGCTACAGTCAGATGACAGAACGATTTTTTTTGACGGGGTGCATTTTTTTGTTGCCTGATTTTAGATATGTTTCTGCCTCTAATTTCCGACATTTTGGCAGGCAATTTGTTGCTCAACTTGCCTCTAATTAGATACATTCAGCTTCTCTTCTGTAATTATACACTGAACAAAAATATAAATGCAACATGTAAAGTGTTGGTCACATGTTTCATGAGCTGAAATAAAAGATCCCAGAAATGTTCCATACACACAAAAAGCTTTTTTCTCTCAAATGTTGTCAACATATTTGTTTACATCCCAGTTAGTGATAATTTCTCCTTTGCCAAGACAATCCATCCACCTATCAAGTGTTGCATATCAATACGTCTTTTGAGGGAGTGTGCAATTGGCATGCTGACTGCAGGAATGTCCACCAGAGCTGTTGCCAGAGAATTGAATGTTCATTTCTCTACCATAAGCCGCTTCCAAGGTCATTTTAGAGAATTTGGCCATGTGTCCAACTGGCCTCACAACCACAGACCACGTGTATGGTGTTGTGTGGGTGAGCAGTTTGCTGATGTCAATGTTGTGAACAGAGTGCCCCGTGGTGGTGGCGGTGGTTTTGGTGGTGGTGGTGGTGGTGGTGATGGTGGTGGGGTTATGGTATGGGGCAGGCATAAACTACAGGCAATGAACACAATTGCATTTTATCAATGGCAATTTAAATCCACATAATGCATGGCCCCATGTTGCAAGAATCTGTACACAATTCTTAGAAGTTGAAAATATCCCATTCTTCTGTGGCTTGCATACTCACCAGACATGATTCCCGCTGAGCATGTTTGGGATGCTCTGGATCGACATGTACTACAGCTTGTTCCAGTTCCTGCCAAAATCCAGCAACTTTCTACAGTCATTGAAGTGAAGTGGGACAACATTCAACAGGCCATTGTGGTCAAATGGAAATGGTTATAATCGTTTTTCCACCATAAATTTGTCTGATAATGGATTTTTAAAAGCACTTAAAGTAAGGTCTGTGTTTCATGTAGACTTACCCTGGCATTTTGATAACCATGTAAAGACTAGGTGATTTTTATCAATATATTCTGCTCTATTTACTCTCAGATTCAAAAAAGCTAATTAGCATCAAAGTAGACATCATTCAAAACTACAAATCCCTGCAAACTTCCATCACTAACTGACACCTTTGCAAACAGGTATTGTGTCAATTGAAAACTTGCAGGGATTTATGAAAGTCACATTAGCAGCTAATTAGCAAAGTCACCTTGTTCCTAGAGATTGAACATTTTAGAATTTTTTACCCTGCCAATTCAACCAGGAAGCCAGCCGCACCAATGTGTCGGAGGAAATACCGTATACCTGGCAACCGTGTCAACGGCCTGGCCAGCCACAGGAGTCTCTAGTGCGTGATGGGACAAGGACATCCCTGCCGACCAAACCCTCCCCTAACCCAGACGACGCTGGGCCAATTGTGTGCCGCCCTATGGGTCTCCCTGTCGTGGCCGGCTGCGACAGACCCTGGACTTGAACCCTGAATCTCTAGTGGCACAGCTAGCTCTGCGTTTCAGTGCCTTAGACCACTGCGCCACTCGGGAGGCCCTTTCTAGAGCGATTTATACGGTCATCAAAACGTCAGGGTAAGCCTACATGAAACAGCCCTTATTTGAAGTGTTCCTATGGGAGAAATGAATGGTGGAAAAAACGATTAGAACCGTTTACCTATTTGACTGCTAGGTTTTATGGGTATTATGACTATTATACTGTGGTACTATGTCTATATAGTTAACGTCGGTAAAGTTTCCTCTGTCATCTCTGCTTCCTTCGTGGAGCAAAGACGTTTAGGGACGGGGGAGAAAATGCAATGACTCTTAACTGGAAGAAGAAAAAAATTGGGCAACATTTCCAAATGACGTCAGTGTGACTGGTTGTAAGGAAATGGAAAGCTGTGAAAACAACCCAACATGTTTCTGATAAGATTTCAGTTCGGCTTGGATGCATATTTTATGTGGTTGACATACTATCAGCTTTTATGATGCTGATAAAGACAACAGCTCTACTGACGCTATCTAACTGAGCATTGGCACGTTAACTTGGGAACAGGAGTAGAGAAATATGATTTCTTTCTTTCAGCATCTGGAGAGAATGCCCAATGCTCAGTTAGATAGTTTTACAGGAAGAAGTGCTTAACTCTGCACTATATATTAAGGGGTTAAATGGAAACTGAAATCTGGACACTGACTGTAGGTCTATAACCCCTCACATAGCATCTGAACAGTAGTCTATACAGTTCTCTCCCTACTGGAATTTGTAGTACTTCATCACACATGATGTAGCCTTTAATCCTCTTAGCAATTCTTTCCCAAACATTACTTGTCTGGTCCTCCCTTCTCTTCATTTTCAACTCTCCCTTTCACAACTTTTCTCTTCTTGAATTAAACTCCGACATTGTCATTTTTGCCTCCTGTGGATTGTTAACTTTTTCTGCCGTTCCCAAAAGCATTTTGTGATTGTCTGTTTGGCTCAGGTACAGCAAGAACCTGAGGTACAGCAAGAACCTGAGGTACAGCAAGAACCTGAGGTACAGCAAGAACCTGAAGTTCAGGCCGATGCACTAATGCCAGATTCAAATAATGACAAACCTCCATGTAGCCTATAGATATAAATGACACAATAATGATACATTTATGTATTCTGTTTAAAGGGATTGTTTTCTTTTTATTCAACCCGCCCGCTCTTCATCCACACAATATGTAATGCCTCTATCCGCGGGGACTGCGAGTTATGAGTCAACCCATGCATCACTAGTTGGCCTATCCTGAAGACAAATGCACCATTCATCTCCAGGTCATTAAAACAAAGACATTATGTGTCTAGAACCAGATAGAAGGCATGTCCCTTCCCTTGGCTCAGACTGGCTGAATCAGGTTGACATGAGGGAGTAATCAGAAATCAGCTGGATGGGGAAGGGAAGGAAGAGATGGAGGGAGGGGGAGAGGAAAGAAGAGATGGAGGGAGGGGAGAGGAAAGAAGAGATGGAGGGAGGGGGGGAGGAAGGAAAGAAGAGATGGAGGGGAGGGGAGAGGAAAGAAGAGATGGAGGGAGGGAGGGGAGAGGAAAGAAGAGATGGAGGGAAAGAAGGGGAGGAGGGAAAGAAGAGATGGAGGGAGGGGGGAGGGAGAGGGAGAGGAAAGAAGAGATGGAGGGAGGGAGGGGAGAGGAAAGAAGAGATGGAGGGAGGGGGAGGGAGGGATGGAGGGAGGGAAAGAAGAGATGGAGGGAGGGGGAGAGGAAAGAAGAGATGGAGGGAGGGGAGAGGAAAGAAAAGATATGGAGGGAGGGAGGGAGGGAGGGAGAGGAAATAAGAGATGGAGGGAGGGAAGGATGGAGGGGAGAGGAAAGAAGAGATGGAGGGATGGGAGAGGAAAGAAGAGATGAAGGGAGGGGAGAGGAAAGAAGAGATGAAGGGAGGGGAGAGGAAAGAAGAGATGGAGGGAGGGGGGGAGGAAAGAAGAGATGGAGGGAGGGAGGGGAGAGGAAAGAAGAGATGGAGGGGGAGGGGAGAGGAAAGAAGAGATGGAGGGAGGGAGGGGAGAGGAAAGAAGAGATGGAGGGAGGGAGGGAGGGGGAGAGGAAAGAAGAGATGAGGGGAGAGGAAAGAAGAGATGGAGGGAGGGAGGGAGGGAGAGGAAAGAAGAGATGGAGGGAGGGGAGAGGAAAGAAGAGATGGAGGGAGGGGAGAGGAAAGAAGATATGGAGGGAGGGAGGGAGGGGAGAGGAAATAAGAGATGGAGGGAGGGAAGGATGGAGGGGAGAGGAAAGAAGAGATGGAGGGATGGGAGAGGAAAGAAGAGATGAAGGGAGGGAGAGGAAAGAAGAGATGAAGGGAGGGGAGAGGAAAGAAGAGATGGAGGGAGGGGGAGGAAAGAAGAGATGGAGGGAGGGAGGGGAGAGGAAAGAAGAGATGGAGGGAGGGAGGGGAGAGGAAAGAAGAGATGGAGGGGAGAGAGGAAAGAAGAGATGGAGGGAGGGAGGGAGGGGAGAGGAAAGAAGAGATGGAGGGAGGGGAGAGGAAAGAAGAGATGGAGGGAGGGGAGAGGAAAGAAGATATGGAGGGAGGGAGGGAGGGAGGGGAGAGGAAATAAGAGATGGAGGGGAGAGGAAAGAAGAGATGGAGGGATGGGAGAGGAAAGAAGAGATGAAGGGAGGGGAGAGGAAAGAAGAGATGAAGGGAGGGGAGAGGAAAGAAGAGATGGAGGGAGGGGAGAGGGGAGAGGAAAGAAGAGATGGAGAGAGGAAAGAAGAGATGGAGGGAGGGAGAGGAAAGAAGAGATGGAGGGAGGGGAGAGGAAAGAAGAGATGAAGGGAGGGGAGAGGAAAGAAGAGATGGAGGGAGAGAGAGGAAAGAAGAGATGGAGGGAGGGGAGAGGAAAGAAGAGATGGAGGGAGGGGAGAGGAAAGAAGAGATGGAGGGAGGGAGGGGAGAGGGGAGAGGAAAGAAGAGATGGGGAGAGGAAAGAAGAGATGGAGGGAGGGAGAGGAAAGGAATCACTGATGTCCTGTGTGTGCCAAGGAATTGCCTGTGACTTTCACTGGGGCTGCAAGTCAAATTGTATTTGTTATAGAGGGAAAAATACAGAGGAAACCCTGCAGACATGGTCACTGAGTTTTTCATGAAATCAGGATTCTAATGTCAGCTGTCTCCTTGGTGATGATATACTATTAGAACTCAGAAGTTCTTCTGTCTGGAGGGGGTCTGCAGTATGGGCCCTGAGAATGGTCTGGAGAGTAAATGGGGATAGAGCAGGTTTCTATATGTTCAGAGTAGAAGAGAGCAGTAGGCTTTGTGCAATATACCATTTACGCTGTATACCATGGTATTTCAAAATACAGACAGAATGAATTTCAATACTGTTTAAAAAATTATATTTTTTGGGGGGGGTTAGGGGCACCCCCGCTTAGCAGAGTCTGCGTGCTACGCCACTGTTTTTACCTTTATTTTACCTTTATTTAACCAGGCAAGTCAGTTAAGAACACATTCTTATTTTCAATGACGGCCTAGGAACAGTGGGTTAACTGCCTGTTCAGGGGCAGAACGACAGACCTTGTCAGCTCGGGGATTTGAACTTGCAACCTTTCGGTTACTAGTCCAACGCTCTAACCACTAGGCTACCCTGCCGCCCCGGAATAACTATAAGAAATATAAGATGTGTCAAATACATTATGTCCAGCACAGGGTCCAGCTATGCATCTGGTTTGCTAACTTGCTAGCTAAGTGGCTAGATGTCAAGGTCAGACTTCTTGGTTACAGCAGAGACATTCTAGCCTGAGTACCAGTCTTCTGCTTACATTCCACTCCTTGCCACTCCTTGGGTGTTTCTCAATATGCATACTACCGTGCTCTACACACTCATGCTCCGAGTGCGTTCTCTTGAGTACGTCCTTGTGAGGACGAAAGTTGAGAACACATAAAACATGATCAGCACTCCCTCTACTGTATTACCTCACGCTGAGCATCACTCCCCCTACTGTATTACCTCACGCTGAGCAGCACTCCCCCTACTGTATTACCTCACGCTGAGCAGCACTCTCCCTACTGTATAACCTCATGCTGAGCAGCACTCCCCCTACTGTATTACCTCACGCTGAGCAGCACTCTCCCTACTGTATAACCTCATGCTGAGCAGCACTCCCCCTACTGTATTACCTCACGCTGAGCAGCACTCCTCCTACTGTATTACCTCACGCTGAGCAGCACTCCCCCTACTGTATTACCTCAGCACTCCCCCTACTGTATTACCTCACGCTGAGCAGCACTCCCCCTACTGTATTACCTCACGCTGAGCAGCACTCCCCTAACTGTATTACCTCACGCTGAGCAGCACTCCCCCTACTGTATTACCTCAGCACTCCCCCTACTGTATTACCTCATGCTGAGCAGCACTCCCCCTACTGTATTACCTCATGCTGAGCAGCACCCACCCTACTGTATTACCTCATGCTGAGCAGCACTCCCCCTACTGTATTACCTCACACTCCCCCTACTGTATTACCTCACGCTGAGCAGCACTCCCCTACTGTATTACCTCACGCTGAGCAGCACTCCCCTACTGTATTACCTCATGCTGAGCAGCACTCCCTACTGTATTACCTCACGCTGTAGCAGCACTCCTCCTACTGTATTACCTCACGCTGAGCAGCACTCCCCCTACTGTATTACCTCAGCACTCCCCCTACTGTATTACCTCACGCTGAGCAGCACTCCCCCTACTGTATTACCTCACGCTGAGCAGCACTCCCCTAACTGTATTACCTCACGCTGAGCAGCACTCCCCCTACTGTATTACCTCAGCACTCCCCCTACTGTATTACCTCATGTTGAGCAGCACTCCCCCTACTGTATTACCTCATGCTGAGCAGCACCCACCTACTGTATTACCTCATGCTGAGCAGCACTCCCCCTACTGTATTACCTCATGCTGAGCAGCACTCCCCCTACTGTATTACCTCACGCTGAGCAGCACTCCTCCTACTGTATTACCTCACGCTGAGCAGCACTCCCCTACTGTATTACCTCAGCACTCCCCTACTGTATTACCTCACGCTGAGCAGCACTCCCCTACTGTATTACCTCACGCTGAGCAGCACTCCCTAACTGTATTACCTCACGCTGAGCAGCACTCCCCTACTGTATTACCTCAGCACTCCCCCTACTGTATTACCTCATGCTGAGCAGCACTCCCCCTACTGTATTACCTCATGCTGAGCAGCACCCACCCTACTGTATTACCTCATGCTGAGCAGCACTCCCCCTACTGTATTACCTCACACTCCCCCTACTGTATTACCTCATGCTGAGCAGCACTCCCCCTACTGTATTACCTCATGCTGAGCAGCACTCCCCCTACTGTATTACCTCATGCTGAGCAGCACCCACCCTACTGTATTACCTCATGCTGCACCTCCCCCTACTGTATTACCTCAGCACTCCCCCTACTGTATTACCTCACGCTAAGCAGCACTCCCCTACTGTATTACCTCACGCTGCTCCTCCCCCTACTCTATTACTTCTCACTCCCCCTACTGTATTACCTCACGCTGAGCAGCACTCCCCCTACTGTATTACCTCACGCTGCTCCTCCCCCTACTCTATTACTTCTCACTCCCCCTACTGTATTACCTCACGCTGAGCAGCACTCCCCCTACTGTATTACCTCACGCTGAGCATCACTCCCCCTACTGTATTACCTCACACTGAGCAGCACTCCCCCTACTGTATAACCTCATGCTGAGCAGCACTCCCCTACTGTATTACCTCACGCTGAGCAGCACTCCCCCTACTGTATTACCTCATGCTGAGCAGCACTCCCCCTACTGTATTACCTCATGCTGAGCAGCACTCCCCCTACTGTATTACCTCATGCTGAGCAGCACCAACCCTACTGTATTATCTCATGCTGCACCTCCCCCTACTTTATTACCTCAGCACTCCCCCTACTGTATTACCTCACGCTGAGCAGCACTCCCCCTACTGTATTACCTCATGCTGAGCAGCACTCCCCCTACTGTATTACCTCATGCTGAGCAGCACTCCCCCTACTGTATTACCTCATGCTGAGCAGCACCTCCCCCTACTGTATTACCTCACGCTGCACTCACCCTACTGTATTACTCCCCTACTCTATTACTTCTCACTTCCCCTACTGTATTACCTCACGCTGAGCAGCACTCCCCCTACTGTATTACCTCATGCTGAGCAGTACTCCCCCTACTGTATTACCTCACGCTGAGCAGCACTCCCCCTACTGTATTACCTCACGCTGAGCAGCACTCCCCTAACTGTATTACCTCACGCTGAGCAGCACTCCCCCTACTGTATTACCTCAGCACTCCCCCTACTGTATTACCTCATGCTGAGCAGCACTCCCCCTACTGTATTACCTCATGCTGAGCAGCACCCACCCTACTGTATTACCTCATGCTGAGCAGCACTCCCCCTACTGTATTACCTCATGCTGAGCAGCACTCCCCCTACTGTATTACCTCACACTCCCCCTACTGTATTACCTCATGCTGAGCAGCACTCCCCCTACTGTATTACCTCATGCTGAGCAGCACTCCCCCTACTGTATTACCTCATGCTGAGCAGCACCCACCCTACTGTATTACCTCATGCTGCACCTCCCCCTACTGTATTACCTCAGCACTCCCCCTACTGTATTACCTCACGCTAAGCAGCACCTCCCCCTACTGTATTACCTCACGCTGCTCCTCCCCTACTCTATTACTTCACTCCCTACTGTATTACCTCACGCTGAGCAGCACTCCCCTACTGTATTACCTCACGCTGCTCCTCCCCTACTCTATTACTTCTCACTCCCCTACTGTATTACCTCACGCTGAGCAGCACTCCCCTACTGTTTTACCTCACGCTGAGCAGCACTCCCCTACTGTATTACCTCACGCTGAGCATCACTCCCCTGTATTACTGTATCACTACCTCACACCACTGTATTACCTCAGCACTCCCCTACTGTATTACCTCACACTGAGCAGCACTCCCCCTACTGTATTACCATCACGCTGAGCAGCACTCCCCCTACTGTATAACCTCACGCTGAGCAGCACTCTCCCTACTGTATTACCTCATGCTGAGCAGCACTCCCCTACTGTATAACCTCACGCTGAGCAGCACTCTCCCTACTGTATTACCTCACGCTGAGCAGCACTCCCTACTGTATTACCTCACGCTGAGCAGCACTCCCCTACTGTATTACCTCACGCTGAGCAGCACTCCCCTACTGTATTACCTCATGCTGAGCAGCACTCCCCCTACTGTATTACCTCACGCTGAGCAGCACTCCTACTGTATTACCTCACACTGAGCAGCACTCCCTACTGTATTACTCACGCTGAGCAGCACTCCCCTACTGTATTACCTCACGCTGAGCAGCACTCCCTACTGTATTACCTCACGCTGAGCAGCACTCCCCTACTGTATTACCTCATGCTGAGCAGCACTCCCCTACTGTATTACCTCACGCTGAGCAGCACTCTCCCTACTGTATAACCTCACGCTGAGCAGCACTCCCCTACTGTATTACCTCATGCTGAGCAGCACTCCCCTACTGTATAACCTCACGCTGAGCAGCACTCCCCCTACTGTATTACCTCACGCTGAGCAGCACTCCCCCTACTGTATTACCTCACGCTGAGCAGCACTCCCTACTGTATTACCTCACGCTGAGCAGCACTCCCCTACTGTATTACCTCACGCTGAGCAGCACTCCCCTACTGTATTACTCACACTGAGCAGCACTCCCCTACTGTATAACCTCACGCTGAGCAGCACTCCCTACTGTATTACCTCACGCTGAGCAGCACTCCTACTGTATTACCTCACGCTGAGCAGCACTCCCTACTGTATTACCTCAGCTGAGCAGCACTCCCCTACTGTATTACTCTCAGCACTCCCTACTGTACTCACGCTGAGCAGCACTCCCCTACTGTATTACCTCACGCTGAGCAGCACTCCCCTTACTGTATTACCTCACGCTGAGCAGCACTCCCCCTACTGTATTACCTCAGCACTCCCCCTACTGTATTACCTCATGCTGAGCAGCACTCCCCCTACTGTATTACCTCAGCACTCCCCCTACTGTATTACCTCATGCTGAGCAGCACCCACCCTACTGTATTACCTCATGCTGAGCAGCACTCCCCCTACTGTATTACCTCATGCTGAGCAGCACTCCCCCTACTGTATTACCTCATGCTGAGCAGCACTCCCCCTACTGTATTACCTCATGCTGAGCAGCACTCCCTACTGTATTACCATGCACGCTGAGCAGCACTCCCCCTACTGTATTACCTCATGCTGAGCAGCACTCCCTACTGTATTACCTCACGCTGCACCTCCCCTACTGTATTACCTCAGCACTCCCCTACTGTATTACCTCAGCACTCCCCCTACTGTATTACCTCACGCTGAGCAGCACTCCCCTACTGTATTACCTCACGCTGCACCTCCCTACTGTATTACCTCAGCACTCCCCTACTGTATTACCTCAGCACTCCCCCTACTGTATTACCTCAGCACTCGCCCTACTGTATTACCTCACGCTGAGCAGCACTCCCTACTGTATTACCTCACGCTGCTCCTCCCCTACTCTATTACTTCTCACTTCCCTACTGTATTACCTCACGCTGAGCAGCACTCCCTACTGTATTACCTCATGCTGAGCAGTACTCCCTACTGTATTACCTCACGCTGAGCAGCACTCCCTACTGTATTACCTCACGCTGAGCAGCACTCCCCTAACTGTATTACCTCACGCTGAGCAGCACTCCCCTACTGTATTACCTCAGCACTCCCCTACTGTATTACCTCATGCTGAGCAGCACTCCCCTACTGTATTACCTCATGCTGAGCAGCACCCACCTACTGTATTACCTCATGCTGAGCAGCACTCTACTGTATTACCTCATGCTGAGCAGCACTCCCCTACTGTATTACCTCACACTCCCTACTGTATTACCTCATGCTGAGCAGCACTCCCCTACTGTATTACCTCATGCTGAGCAGCACTCCCCCTACTGTATTACCTCTCATGCTGAGCAGCACCCACCCTACTGTATTACCTCATGCTGCACCTCCCCTACTGTATTACCTCAGCACTCACTCCCTACTGTATTACCTCACGCTGAGCAGCACCTCCCCTACTGTATTACCTCACGCTGCTCCTCCCCTACTCTATTACCTCAGCACTCCCCTACTGTATTACCTCACGCTGAGCAGCACTCCCCTACTGTATTACCTCACGCTGCTCCTCCCCTACTCTATTACTTCACACTCCCCTACTGTATTACCTCACGCTGAGCAGCACTCCCCCCCTACTGTTTTACCTCACGCTGAGCAGCACTCCCCTACTGTATTACCTCACGCTGAGCATCACTCCCTACTGTATTACCTCACGCTGAGCATCACTCCCTACTGTATTACCTCACACTGAGCAGCACTCCCCCTACTGTATTACCTCACACTGAGCAGCACTCCCCCTACTGTATTACCTCACGCTGAGCAGCACTCTCCCTACTGTATAACCTCATGCTGAGCAGCACTCCCCTACTGTATTACCTCACGCTGAGCAGCACTCTCCTACTGTATAACCTCATGCTGAGCAGCACTCCCCTACTGTATTACCTCACGCTGAGCAGCACTCCCCTACTGTATTACCTCACGCTGAGCAGCACTCCCCTACTGTATTACCTCATGCTGAGCAGCACTCCCCCTACTGTATTACCTCACGCTGAGCAGCACTCCCCTACTGTATTACCTCACACTGAGCAGCACTCCCCTACTGTATAACCTCACGCTGAGCAGCACTCCCCTACTGTATTACCTCACGCTGAGCAGCACTCTACTGTATTACCTCACGCTGAGCAGCACTCCCTACTGTATTACCTCATGCTGAGCAGCACTCCCCTACTGTATTACCTCACGCTGAGCAGCACTCTCCCTACTGTATAACCTCATGCTGAGCAGCACTCCCCTACTGTATTACCTCACGCTGAGCAGCACTCTCCCTACTGTATAACCTCATGCTGAGCAGCACTCCCCTACTGTATTACTCACGCTGAGCAGCACTCCCTACTGTATTACCTCACGCTGAGCAGCACTCCCCTACTGTATTACCTCATGCTGAGCAGCACTCCCCCTACTGTATTACCTCACGCTGAGCAGCACTCCCCTACTGTATTACCTCACACTGAGCAGCACTCCCCTACTGTATAACCTCACGCTGAGCAGCACTCCCCTACTGTATTACCTCACGCTGAGCAGCACTCCCCTACTGTATTACCCCCTCACGCTGAGCATCACCCCCTACTGTATTACCTCACGCTGAGCAGCACTCCCCTACTGTATTACCTCAGCACTCCCCTACTGTATTACCTCACGCTGAGCAGCACTCCCCCTACTGTATTACCTCACGCTGAGCAGCACTCCCCTTACTGTATTACCTCACGCTGAGCAGCACTCCCCCTACTGTATTACCTCAGCACTCCCCCTACTGTATTACCTCATGCTGAGCAGCACTCCCCCTACTGTATTACCTCAGCACTCCCCCTACTGTATTACCTCATGCTGAGCAGCACCCACCCTACTGTATTACCTCATGCTGAGCA